>NC_061122.1:90210516-90334174 GCF_002878395.1 Capsicum annuum
ACAATAGTGCCTGTCAACCTGTCTTCCAATGCATCCAATCGCCTTGTATTAGTGCAGGGTGGCTAACTGGCCATAATAAGACCCACGCAAGCGGAGCTGTCTAATGATCATACGACACACCCATAGTTGAATTTGAACCAAGTATGTGCACATAACAGACGATGGTGCACAACCCATAAAATGAGAACTTAAAGTTGTCATGTAGCATACAAGTCACACACTACTACATACATCACATATAATACAATGCTTTCTTTGTTAAAGGATCGAGTTATGTTGGGGGATGTTTGGCCTAAAATATGTATGTGTAGCTATTAGCTGTCATATTTTAGTATTCTTATCATTTTTATTTTTTTTGAGTATTTCAAGTGATTGTATTTATATTGATGTATTTTAATATTTATGTGAGCAAACCAAAATTAAACAAGCAAGAAATCATCAAAAAGAGCCAGTTAGCGACCATGCATTACCATGGGATTGCATTCAACACTTGAGCCATATTTTGGAGGAGTTTTGGGTCGTGTCATAGGCTAAAATTACTTTGGTGGCATATGAAAAATGCCTCTCAGAAATTCAGCGGGTTGAGCGCGCCACTCAAGGTGGGGCGCCCAAGTTGATCAGTTTATCTAATTTGCTCAGGAATTATTTGTTTAAAGCTCAGTTCATTTTGTATTCTATAGATACACCTTAAACATAATTTTTACACAACGACTTTGACCTGGGGAGAGTTAGGAGTCACCATGAAGGCCGGTTCTTGGTGAAAAAAAATGTGACTGAAGGAAGTTCATTGAGTTACCTTTTCTTCTCCATAATATTTGTTTTTATGTTTCTTTGGATGTGTTAGGATCGGGAACTCAGTTATTGAGGAATTTAGTCAAACACAAATATAATGATTGTAGACACATGATTTTGACCCTCCCCGAGTGTAATATATGTATATATATATATTTTTGATATTAAATATTTATATTTGATTCGATAGTATTTTAATTATTATTTTATTTTTAGTAAATTTTAGTTAAAAAATAAATAACTAAATGAAGTTAATTTTAGGATATTATTTTCTTTTATTCCAATTTTTTAAAAAAATACAATACAAAAATTAAAAAAAAAATATGTTTCTTTTTAAATAAATAAGTTAGTAGTTTTAGTACTATATTAATTATATTTATTTTTAGCTATTTTTAAACTTTAATTGTATTATCTTAAATATAAATTAATTAGTTATTATTATTATTATTATTATTATTATTATTATTATTTTCTATAATAGTAATTTTTTTAAAAAATATATAATAAAATAAAAATTAAATAAAATTTCAATTTTTAAAATCCTAAAACTACCCAACCTCCTCCCCTTATCTGACTTCCCCTTTAACTGTTCCTCCCAATTCTTTCCCCTATTTAAGGACTCTACCTACGTACAATCTACACTACAAGATACGACATCAAACAAAAAAAAAACAGAGTCAACACAAGTGAAAAACCAGAGAATAAAAATCAGAGAAAAGAAAACATCATAAACAAAGAGAAAAAAGAAAAGCATTGAATCTAAATTTCATATTTTCGTTCGAGTTTTGATTCCGGTGGAGATTTCTTGTTTCATCACAGGTTCTATTTAATCATGAATTATTTATTTTTGTAAATTTCATGATGAATAAGCATGAATGAAAAAATATTATGCATTATTCGATATACGTGGTTGATTGATTACGTAAACTTTCTATTATTATATATTGTGCTATCAAATTATTGAATATTTATATATTTGTACTGCGCTGAATATAAAAATATTGTATGTATGATACTATCTATTTTAAAATTAAAACAGAAAGGAAACAACAGGAACAAAATGAGTACTGTTATGATTTCACACTCTGTTATGATTCACTACACATTTTATTAATATTACACACACACAATTCTCGTACACACCACATGCATTCGGATTACGTACAACGACAATAATACATAGATAGTAGTAGGAACGCATGAAAAACAATAATAAACACATACTGTTTAAAAAAATAGTGGAAGAATAGATGGAAAATAGTGAACTAGTGAAAACATTAGACAAAAATTGAAGGAGAAAAGCCGAGAGTAAATCACTAAATAGAAAAAAGAAGGTGTTTCTAATTTTTCTGGCGAGAAACTCGCCGGAATCACTAGCCAAAGGCTATCACCCCTTTTTCCTTCACCGACCATCGCCATTGTACCCAAAAATCCACCGCCGGCGATGCCATTAATGGCAAAGCCACTGACGGCGATACACAGCCCTCGCTACCGCGTCGCTTCTTCTCCTCTTCTCCCGATGACGACCAGATCTGCCATCACCGCCATCCTTCCCCATTTCCAACCAACGGCAAACTAGATCTGCCGGCAACCCAATGTCAATTCCGACCACCGTCATTCAAATTCAAAGTAAAATTCGATTTTGAAAATAAACTTTGATTTTTTTTATGTCGGTGCCGATATTTTGTAAATTGTCTTACATAGAGGGAGAATCGTATATGAGTTAAAGTGTGCGTATATGAATTCTGAGAGAAAAAAATAAAGTATGTGATAGTGAGAATGGGAATATGTGATGGAATTATGTGTATGAATAATATATTAAAATATGTTATCATGACAGTATGTGAATTTTACAGCAAATTAGAATAATATAATAAGTGAATTTAATGTTAATGTATATTGGAAGAGATGAATTTTATATGTTGATAAAAAATTAAAAAATGGAGGAGTGTTGTATTGGAATACGTGACTTGAGAAGAAAAGATATGAGAGAAAATTTTTTTGTTCAGTAATGTGCATGCGTATAGTGGTATGTATTTACATGATATGTGGTCCTATTTAATTTTAATTAATCGCATCAATAAATCTCAAAAAGTATATTATTTTGATAATTTCGTTATTAAATTAACTAATCGTTTTAAATAGATTTTGTTTAAGTTTAATGATAGTATTAGGTATCACTTTAAATAAGCAAATTTGCAAATGTTATGCGAATATAATAACAAATTTTATCTCAATTAAGAATGCGGTGTACGCATCTTTTCGAGACATTTAAAATTCAAGGATGTAAAAAATATACCTTGACAAATACTTTTCTAAAATTAACTTGACAAATATTTTTAAACTTTCACCGATTTATTTAATATGAAATAATAGACGATATTATAGGTATATTAAAAATGAGCAAATTTAGGCCTTAACATGATTTTTCTAAATAGTTTAAGTTAAGTATAAGTCAATAAAGCAACAGTGCTAGAATCACGGAACTCGAGGGGTGCCTGACACCTTCTCCTCGATTAATAGAATTCCTTACCCAGTCTTCTATTTTTGCAGACCAACAAAGAGTCATTTCCTTTTGATTAGGGATACAATAAGGTGACTTGGAACACCATAACTCAATTCTAAGTGGCGACTCTGAAAATGATAAAAATTAATCCTTATTCAATACCGTCACTTTAATTGGAAAAACCCTTTGATTCGATTCCTTCGGGCGAAAAAGAGGTGTGACATCTCTGGTAACTCTGCTGGGGAATAATAAGAATTCAAGCTTTTTATATTGACTTATACTTGCTTTAATTATTGTTGATATTATGTTTGTTGGTATTATGTGCTACTTGTCGCTTATTTACTATTTTGATATTGATTGAAGTGTATTATATATTGTCTTCTCTTGCGCACACCCTCTGAGTCTCTGAAATAGGATAGAAGAAATGCAGCACATGCATCCTACTTTCTTTTTGAGATAGCCGGAGTGTCAAAGCACCTGGTAAAGAATTATAGTCACACATGTTGTCTGTTGCCCTGCTACCGATCAAGTTGTCCCTCCCCGGCTCGAGTGTCCGCTCGAGTAAGCCAGTCTAGACACCTATCCCTATTAGGATTAAACTTAGAAGAACTAGAAACTCAGAATCTGGTTATCCCTATTAGGTGCTGCTTTATTTGAATCATATGCATTTAACTTAGCGAAACTCAGCACAGGGGTCGGGTCTGTCTAGGACAGGTAACCTACTTTATAAAAACCAAAATGTGCATCCTACGTGCTCTTTGACATTTGTTTGGAAGGCTATTTGTTTGTTGATCAACTTTAGGCAATTTTAAAATGCAAGCGACTAAATTATCCTCACATTTAGTGAATCATTTTTCCCCCCAAAAAAAAAAAGTTAAAAGAAGGGAAAATTTTAGTAACATGGTTTTACAGTCTTCATGAACTATAAGGGTCTGATTCTCATCTTAGTGGGATACGTAGGAAGTCCTTCCCAGAATACGACCCTATCTTTTGAAAAATTATTCATAGCTTTATTGGGAAATATTTTAAAAATATGATTACTTTCATAATTATTTTTCTCATCCTTAAGTTCAATTTTTGTATATATATCTAAATAGCTCTGAATCTTTAGGGATCATGAGGCTAAGTTTTTACAAAAATAAAAAAATATATTTCAATAGCTCGAAATCTTTAGGGATCATGAGACTAAGTTTTTACAATTTTTTTTATATAAATCTTAATAGCCCTGAACCTCTAGGGGTCTTGAGGCTGATTTTTGTACGACATAATTTTCAAGAACTACGCACACCTGATTCTCATTTTATTGAGATACGTAGGCAGCCCTTAATGGATTCGGTGATCTTTTTAAAAATGGTTGTCTTTCCTTTTAAACAAAAAAAAAATTATTTTCAAAATTAAAAAAAAAATTATTTAATAAGTAAATAAATTTCTCATTATTCAAAAAGAAAAAAAAAGGTATATTTCTTCGTAGCTCCAATTTTTGAGAACTACGCACACCTGATTCTCATCTTAGAGAGATACGTAGGTAACCTTTATGGAGTTCGGTGATCTCTTCAAAAAAAAAGATAAAAGAAAAAGAGTTTTTGAAAAATATTGCATTTTGACGCCTTTATTTTTTCTTATACAGTTAATTTAAGGTGGTTGGTTTGTGGTATTTTGGCTGGTCCCTCATATTACACCAAATTCAGGAAAAAGAGTCATGTCCAACAAGAATATAGAAAGTGAAATCATGGATCAGACAAAGAGTCAAGAAAATGAGAGGTTAAAACAAGAGATTGTGAGTTTGAGGCAACAAATGTTGGAAATGTATCAAGCTTGGGCCAGTGGGATGCCTCCTCCGCTATTTTCCACTATTGACCCAACAAATACGTTGAGTTTTTCACCAAAATTGCAAGGTCAGTTTTCTGCTGTTGGTTATGCGCCATAACATGCCCCTGAATCTATTCCAAGCCAAAAGAATCTCAATGCTTCAATCACTCATTCTCTAGATCTTCAGTATAAATCTAGCACATCGATAGCACCACCTATAGTCCCTGCTTCTGTTGCTCCACCCTCTACTGAGGTTTCCACCTTAGCTTTTGATCCGGCGATTGTGCGTCCCCAATCTGCTAGTAAGTCGATGTTCAACACTCCTGATGATCACTATTATACTCCTGAACCCATATCTATGTTAGTTAGACCACCAAAATTTCTTACAAAGAAGCCTGACACGACAGAAGAGCAAGAGAAAATGGCTAAGAAAATGAAGAGTACAGAAAAGGATACGAAAAATTCTCTGGGAATTGCGAATTATGAAGATGTTGCATATAAAGACGGGGATATGTCTTCAAGTGTTAACCTTCCTCCAAGCCTTAAGATATCAAAATTTAAGTAACATGATGGGTACGAGGATTCTGTAAAATACTTGGGACGATATTGACATCAATTGAGAGGGTCAAAAGGGAAGAAAAAGGAAAATGTACCTATTGTCGTTACAGGGGCAAAACAGAGCTCAAGAGGTCCAACTCAATAATATTGTCAGTCTCAATCCCGAGCTTGAACATCAAATTCATATGCTCACATGCAACAAGGTTCCTCTTTGCAAAATCCAAGATATTTCGTTTCACTTCCTCAATATCCTTTAAATAATGCACAATTGTATGCTCATTCATTTTCCTATCCGCAATGGCATGCATCGGTTCCTCAACATGGTCCTAGACCCCCACATATTTATCAAAGAACTTCTAAGTCCAAGTTTCAATCGAGGCCGGAGTTTACAAAGAAGAGAAAGTCAAAGAATAATTTGACACCAATTGAGGAGTCGTATGCCAGTTTATTCCAGAGATTAAGAAAGTTGGACATAATCACTCCTCTCCTTGAGTGTACTTTTGATCCACATTCAAGAAATTTTGATCCTCATGTATGATGTGCATATCATTCTGATATTCAGGGTTACAGTATTGAGGATTGTCGTGCTTTGAAAAGAGAAATAGAAAGGATGATTCAAGAAAAATTGATTGTAGTGCAAAACATTGACACTAGGAGCGTCACACAAAATTCTTCATCAACACACGATAATGCACAATACGTAGGAAACAATGAGTTAAGCATGGGGATCCAGAATTTATTTGTTGAAGAAAATGTGTTGGACAGTGGTGGAAGTTCTAGTCATTCTGATAAGCAAAACAGTGGCTAAGATGTAAAGCTTAACAATTGGAAGGTCACTCCTCTCCCTACTATGAAGGAGTCTTGGTAGTTTGTTTGTTTGTCTTTCTATAATTTGAATCGTTTTAGGGTTATAATTCAGATTTTTACCTTGGTATTTTAGGTTAAAACTTTCTCTATCTTTGTTTTTTTAATGAAACATAATTTCCCTTTTTTTATTTTGTGTCTAATATTTACTTATATATTTTCTATTATACAATTTTTTTCAATGCCGATTCTAATGATATGACATGCATGAAGAATTATCAATCAGATTTTAAAACCCAATCTAATTATGAGATAATGAATAAAGAGGTTGAATATGATGAAGAGGAAGTATTTGAGAATATAAGCAAAAGATTTCAAACAGTTTGAGAATAAGTCAAATCGCAATAGATGAAATTGGAGCAATCGCTTTGCAAATAAAAAATAACTTGATCATCAATTAGAAGATCTAATTCAAGCATTTTGAATGGGATAAATTAGAGGATATATAATCTCCATCGTCAGGAAAAATGAAAAAAAGTTAGCTCCCAAAGAGACATGAGTCATTCATGTGGAGAAAGTACAACACAAGTGGATTTGTATGTTTCATAAGCATGACAGAAGTGACACATGTGCACGTTCTTAGTGAAGGTCAATATTGAGAAAACATGTATGATCTCATGTTTCACCCTCAGATTTCATGTTATATTCTTCCGTTTTTAAGGATTGATATGACAAAGGCATTTCATTTTGCTACCAAAATATTGTGTCATCCTTTGTTACCCCTTTTGAGCTTTAGTGTTATTTTCTTTAGTACCTCTCTTTTGGAATCAAAATAGAATTTGAAAAAAAAAAGTGTCAAGAAAAATGGAGTCAGAAAAAAAAATATCAAAAAATTGAAGTTGGGAAAAGTCCCCAAAAGAGAAGAATCAAAGAAAAGAAAAACAAGTAAGCCAAAGTTCTATTAAAAAAAAAGAAGAGCAAAAAGCAAAAGAATGACGATCATGAACTACGTTTGACCTAATTCTTGCTATGACAAGATACGTAGGCGGTCCTACTCCGGGGTTCGGTCCAACCAAAAGAAAATTCAAGTTACCCAGAATGAAATAAAACTGGGGCAAAAGTTTATTTCCTTAATAGAGTCGATTTCAAAAGTTGTATGCTTCACCCAATGTTATGTAATTTTTGAGCCTCATGCCGCCCTTTCTTTCTAACCCTATCCAAAAGCCTAATTACAACCAAAGAAAGACCTTCAGATTAATCTTTGAGATTATCAAGGATAAACATGTTATGGGTGCATGATATTTCATATTTTGGGTGTTTACTTAAAAAAAAAAGGGGGAAAATAAATGAAAAAGAGAGAGTCTTATTGGTAAAAATCCTGTTGGGCATCATAAGACGATTGTAAGCTGAGAAAGAAGTGAAAATGAGATAGGCTCGTTGGCAAAAACCAATTGAGGTGTCACTAGACGAAGGAGAGTTGTTATCCAGAAGGAACAAGTTCAAGATTGGCTAAATTTTAAGCTCAATAAGTGAACATAAGTTGTAATGATTAGTGTGGGTAAATCTGGTTGTTTGATTCAAAATGCATGCCATAATCATCAGAATCGGTTTACACATTCAGATACGTTTTTCTTTTTATTTTGAAAAAAATATAATTATTATCTTTTTCTTTTTGTTTTATTTTAATTTTTGATTTTTGTCTCCTTGTCATCAAAACGAAAATTTTGTTGTCTTGTATATTTTTTGAGTCAAATTCACGTCAGGTCAAGTGAGAAAGAACTCCAAACTTACTACCAACTTCTTCAATGGTAAAAAGCAAGACAAAGGGTTGACGTACAAAGACAACACTTCAAAGTATAATAAAGTACTCAGAATGATCGTGATTTGATGATTTTTGGCTCGTTGAAAGATAAAAGTTGTATAAAAGTTAAATCCTGAGAGAGAAATATGTTTTGAGTTGAGAGTATAGTGGTCAGAATTTTGGGTCAGAAGTATGACAAGTCAATGGGTATCAATCAAGGAATGAAAAAGAGTTGAGCATAGAAAGTGCAAGAACAGTCAGTTCAAGAGCCGAAAATCACAAACCATCCACCACGTGGTTTTAAAACTCACAATTGTCTTTGTTTTGTTTGAAATAGAAAAAGAAAGTTTTTCAAATAAAGGATACAATTTCATACTTATGTCAATACAAGAGTCATGATTACAACATACGATGTCGGAAGTTCAGGAGCCCACATGAATAACAGGGTAAAGAAATTGTAAGTCCAGGAGCTCGCCTGAAGAACAGGGTGAAGAAAAACAGAAAGTCCAGGAGCCCGCTTGAAGAACAGGGTGAAGAAATTGTAAGTCCAAGAGCCCGCCTAAAGAACAGGATGAGGAAAAAATAAAAGTCCAGAAGCCCACCTAAAGAACAGGGTGAAGAAAAGAGAAAGTCTAGGAGCCCGCCTGAAGAATAGGGTGAAGAAAAAAGGAAGTTTAGGAGCCCGCCTGAAGAACAGGGTAAAGAAAATAGAAAGTTTAGGATCCCGCCTAAAGAACAGGGTGTAAAGAAAAAGGAAGTCCAGGAGCCCACCTGAAGAATAGGGTGAAGAAATTGTAAGTTCAGGAGCCCACCTGAAGAACAGGGTGAAGAAAAAAGAAGAAGTTCAGGAGCCCACCTGAAGAACAGGGTGAAGAAATTGTTAGTCTAGGAGCACGCCTGAAGAATAGGGTGAAGAAAAAGAGAAGTCCAAGAGCCCGCCTGAAGAACAGGGTGAAGAAAAAAAAAAGTAGAGGAGCTCACCTGAAGAACAGGGTGAAGAAATTGTAAGTCTAGGAGCCCGCTTGAAGAACAGGATGAAGAAAAAATAGAAGTCCAGGAGCCCGCCTGAAGAACAGGGTGAAGAAAAAAAGGAAGTCTAGGAGCCCGCCTGAAGAACAGGGTGAAGAAAAGAGAAAGGAAGTCCAGGAGCCTGCCTGAAAAATAGGGTGAAGAAATTGTAAGTTCAGGAGCCCGCCTGAAGAACAGGGTGAAGAAAAAAAAAAGAAGTTCAGGAGCCCGCCTGAAGAACAGGGTGAAAAAAAAGAAGAAGTCCAGGAGCCCACCTGAAGAACAGGGTGAAGAAAAAGAAAGTCCAGGAACCCACCTAAAGAACAGGGTGAAGAAAAAGGAAGTCCAGAAGCCCGCCTGAAGAACAGGGTGAAGAAACTGTAAGTCCACGATCCCGCCTGAAGAACAGAGTGAATAAGTAACAAATCAAGAGTCCTCCTGAAGAACAGGGTGACGGAAAAGCAAGCCAGGAGCCTGCCTGAAGAATAGGGTGAATTTTCAAGTTCAAGTCACGAAGATTAGAATCAAGATTCTAGAGATCGCAATTTTCCCTTGTATTTTTCATTTTTGATTTTGTTAGTCATTTGATGTAAAAAGCAAAAGTCTTTAACTGAAAATTCAACGAAATCTCACTTGACGTCTAACTCATTCTCTCACCATGTTACCTTTGTACTACATATGACCAGATTTTCTTATAACCCAGAATATGTAGGCGGTCCAAAACCAGGACTCGATTACACCTTTTATTTTATTATATTTTATTTTATCTTCACTTTTGAATAATTGGAGGGTCAAAAATCATCTCTTTGCCTACTTCTTTGTATGAAAACTCTTCGAGATTTCAAACAAAGAAGGGCAAAATATAGACACGTGATTTTGACCTTCCCCGAGTGTAATATAAATATTTTTTTCGATATTAAATATTTATATTTGATTCGATATTATTTTAATTATTATTTTATTTTTAGTAAATTTTAGTTAAAAAATAAATAAATAAATGAAGTTAATTTTAGGATATTATTTTATTTTATTACAATTTTTTACAAAAAATATAATACAAAAATTAAAAAAAAATATGTTTCTTTTTAAATAAATAAGTTAGTAGTTTTAGCACTATCTTAATTATATTTATTTTTGGCTATTTTTAAAATTTAATTGCATTATCTTAAATATAAAATTAATTAATTAGTTATTATTATTATTATTTTAATTTTTTTTATTTTTTTTAATTATTATTATTATTATTATTATTTTCTATAATAGTAATTTTTTAAAAAATATATAATAAAATAAAAATTAAATAAAAATTTTAAATTTTAAAATCCTAAAACTACCCAACCTCCTCCGTTTATCTAACTTTCCCCTTAACTGTTCCTCCCAATTCTTTTCCCTATTTAAGGACTCTACCTACGTACAATCTACACTACTAGATACGGCATCAAACCAAAAAAAAATAGAGTCAACACAAGTGAAAAACCAGAGAACAAAAATCAGAGAAAAGAAAACATTATAAACAAAGAGAGAAAAAGGAAAAGCATTGAATCTAAATTTCATATTTTCGTTCGAGTTTTGATTCCGGTGGAGATTTCTTGTTTCATCACAGGTTCTATTTATTTTGTAAATTTCATGATGAATAAGCATGAATGAAAAAAATATTATGCATTATTCAATATACGTGGTTGATTGATTACGTAAACTTTATATTATTATATATTGTGCTATCAAATTATTGAATATTTATATATTTGTACTGTGCTGAATATAAAAATATTGTATGTATGATACTGTCTGTTTTAAAATTAAAACAGAAAGGAAACAACAGGAAGAAAACGAGTACGGTTATGATTTCACACTCTGTTATGATTCACTGCACATTTTATTAATATCACACACACAAAAAAAATTCTCGTACATACCACATACATTCGGATTACGTACAACGACAATAATATACAGATAGTAGTAGGCACGCATGAAAAACAGTAATAAACACATACTGTTTTAAAAAAAAAATAGTGGAAGAATAGATGAAAAATAGTGAACGAGTGAAAACATTAGACAAAAATTAAAGGAGAAAAATCGAGAGTAAATCACTAAATAGGAAAAAAAAAGGTGTTTCTAATTTGTCTGGCGAGAAACTCGCCGGAATCACTAGCCAAAGGCTATCACCCCTTTTTCCTTCACCGACCATCGCTATTGTACCCAAAAATCCTCCACCGGTAACACCATTAATGGCAAAGCCACGGACGGTGATACACTGCCCTCGCTGCCGCGTCGCTCTTTCTCCTCTTCTTCCGATGACGGCCAGATCTGCCATCACCGCCATCCTTCCTCCATTTCCGACCAACGGCAAACCAGATCTGCCGGCAACCCAATGTCAATTTCGACCACCTTCATTCAAATCCAAAGTAAAATTCGATTATGAAAATAAACTTTGGTTTTTCTATGTCGGTGCTGATATTTTGTAAATTGTCTTACATAGAGGGAGAATCGTATATGAGTTAAAGTGTGTATATGAATTTTGAGAGAAAAAAATGAAGTATGTGACAGTGAGAATGGGAATATGTGATGGAATTATGTGTATGAATATTATATTAAAATGTTATCATGACAGTATGTGAATTTTACAGCAAATTAGAATAATATAATAAGTGAATTTAATGTTAATGTATATTGAAAGAGATGAATTTTATATGTTGATAAAAAAATAAAAAATGGAGGAGTGTTGTATTGGAATACTTGAGAAGAAAAGATATGAGAGAAAATTTTTTTGTTCAGTAATGTGCATGTGTATAGTGGTATGTATTTACATGATATGTGGTCCTATTTAATTTTAATTAATCTCATCAATAAATCTCAATAAGTATATTATTTTGATAATTTCATTATTAAATTAATTAATCATTTTAAATAGATTTTGTTAAAGTTTAATGATAGCATTAGGTATCTCTTTAGATAAGCAAATTTGCAAATGTTTTGCGAATATAATAACAAATTTTATCTCAATTAAGAATGCGGTGTACCCATCTTTTCGAGACATTTAAAATTCAAGGATGTAAAAAATATACCTTGACAAATACTTTTCTAAAATTAACTTGACAAATATTTTTAAACTTTCACCGATTTATTTAATATGAAATAATAGACGATATTATAAGTATATTAAAAATGAGCAAATTTAGGCCTTAAAATGATTTTTTTAAATAGTTTAAGTTAAGTATAAGTCAATAAAGCGACCGAGGTAGAATCACGGGACTCGAGGGGTGCCTCACACCTTCTCCTCGGTCAACAGAATTCCTTACCCAGTCTTCTATTTTTGCAGACCAACAAAGAGTCATTTTGTTTTGATTAGGGATACAATAAGGTGACTTGGAACACCATAACTCAATTCCAAGTGGCGACTCTGAAAATGATAAAAATTAATCCCTATTCAATACCGTCACTTTAATTGGAAAAACCCTTTGATTCAATTCCTTCGGACGAAAAAGGAGTGTGATAATGATTATTATATATAAAGACTAAAATAATAGAATAATAACAACAATTAAAGAAAATAAAGAAGACACAAATTTAACATAATTCGGTCAATGTGACTTACGTCGACAAGTGGAGAGGAAAAATTTTATCATACCAACAAGAGTACAAAATTAGAGTAAATACTCTATATCAAGACAAAACTATCCCAATAAGAGTAAGCTCGCAAGATCACTTCAAATAAGGGTTCACGCAAGTGTTTTCAATACTCACTCTCTTACAAAATATACTCTTAAAAAAAGATAAAAGAGAAAGAGCAATGAAAATATTTTCAAGTGAAAGTGAAAAAATTCTCCTCTATTTATAGGAGGAGGTTCTTCGATTCCAAGTAGGATAAAAAAGAAAAGAGAATCCCAAAATAATCTCATCCTTATAACCAAACTTTGGCTCTAAGAAAAAATCTCTTGGTGGAGATTTTCAATAAGATGTCATGACATTTTAAAGAGATTTTCAATAAAATATTGGCCAAAAATATGGTCACATTACAAGTCTCCACCTTGACCTAATTTTGACTAAAATGTATGTCGCGTCCCATTTTTCTCGCGAAAAATGAAATTCGACGTGACAACTCTTTTTAGGATATTTAAAGAGTGAAGAGTCGCCACCTAACGAAGTAAGGTGCGCTAGGGCACCATTCTATTGCGAACTTATTTTTATATTTAGTCTAGTTCACCAAAAATTTAGATAAGGATTCAAATTACCTTGAAAGGAAGGTGTTAGGCACCTTTCGAGGTCCATAAATGTGGATTCCGATCAAATTCGTTTATTATGTCGGGATTCTATGTGATAAGCAAAGATCACTATATTTTATTACATGAGATATTAGTAAGTGAAGGAAAATAGCAAATAAACAAGACATCTATCTTAATTATATTTTAATCTTCAATTATCTAGATGATAAATAAAAAAACATAAATCAGATAAGCAAGGATATAGAAGTTACACAGTTAATATAACAAAATATTTACTAAATAGGAAAACCTAAACTACCCCAAGCAATTCAACATGTGAAGTAAATAAAAGAGACAACAAGCTTGAAAGACTACTCGAAGAATTTATTATTTTTTATTATTCGAATCAGTACTCGGCCTATTAACGGATGACAATGTCATATGTTGCATTGTCGGATTATGATTGGTTCAACTTCCATCATTTTCAAATGTCTACCCACCCTCCACCTATTTTGGTTATTTAAGCCTAAAGACGTTCTAAAAAATGACAAAAACTATCTTTTTTCAAATGCCTACCCGTCCTAACTTAATGCCCAAAAGGCGTTGGACTTACTATTTGAATTTGGTCTAGACAAAGAAAGTTAGGTTACCTAATTAGACTCAAAATTTGCGTCAATAAAATATATTGAACGAGCAAGTAGCACGTAATGGTCTCAAATAAGCCTCTTGATTACTTAAAGGTTAGTTAAGTGATTAACATGCAATAACAGGCAATTATTTATTTTGTGTAATTAACCTGTAGGCATGCTTTCTAAATAAAAAGTGATTTGATCGATGTGATTAAAGGATTAAATGTGCTAAAATGATTAATTGACAATATGATGAGAATAAGTATACCAGAATAATTAACATGATGGAATTTCGTGATAGGCAAAAGAACTTAGATGAAGTATGTGAAAAATGATTAAGTGAAGGCATGTTGTGTACTGAATTTTATTTTAAAGTGTTGAAAATTAATTAAATATGTTGAAAAATAAATAAAATATTTTTAATATGCTGAAATCTATTTTTTGAAAGCTGAAACTGAGGTTTCTACTACTGCTGAAAATTATTTAAAGACCAAAACTGATTTATTAGAGTTTGCATAAAATTATCAAAAACAAATTTCTTTGCAGAAAAAATATTATTTTAAAAACAGAAATCGATTTATATCGCTATAGAAAATTGTCACTTTAAACAGAAATAGATTTGTGTCATTGCAGAAAATTGTCAGTTTAAACAAAAACAGATTTGCGTTATTGCAGAAAATTATCATTTAAACAGAAACAAATTTGTATTATGTCAAAATATGAAACTGCTATTTAAAACTTTTGCTACATTCGTTATTTAAATATTCTGAAAATTAAAATTAAATGCTGAAAAATAAATTAAATATATCAAACGCACGTTACAAGTTAGTTTGACATGTTTGAAGTTGATTTTATTCATAAAGTTAATTATTAATCTTAAAACATGTTTTCTAGGTGACAAATAAATTAATTAATGAATCCTAAGTTATATTTTTTCTAAGTGGTTCACATAAACGATTAAAAGCACATAAACCCTACCCTGATAAGTAGTCCCCATATTTCTTATTACATGATAGAGGTTTATACAATAATATTACAGGCTAATGAATAAAAAGAAAAAAAATTAAACTAAGAAGAAATAGATCGCCCCTCTTGAACTTCCGAACAACTTTTCATATCCTAAAATATTTTAGTGATACCTGTCAAATAAATAAAATAGCGAAAGAAGCACCAAAGAAAAAGCCGAACATGACCTAAATGCAGAAACAATGAAACACAAATATATCAACCAAAACATGAACATCAAACAGTTACTTTTCGATTAGTTTCTATAGACATGTTTTCTAAAGGTTCCACAACACCATAAGCCACCACATAAATATAAAAATTACATCGATAGACACTTACCAATAGGCGGCAAAGAGATAATAACAAGAAACCTAGTTCGTTGTTGTCTCTTGTCGACCGGTGGCATAGTTGATTGGTGCAACTAATTTGGTTTAGAGAGGGGGAGAGGGGGCAACGACAGCGGGGTTTAGCCGGTCATGACTGCCCATCGCTGGTAGTTAGAGCGAGCGAGTGAGTGAGAGTGTGTGAGAGAGAGAGAGATCGGCTGCTTATGGAAAATGGGGTTAGGGTTTAGATTTTGATTAAAAAGGAAAGAAAAGGTTTGTTTGATCTCAGTCGTTGGATCAATTTCGATCAACGACAGGGATGAAAATAATATAATGGTGATTTAAAAATTAAATTTTAATTTGGAGTAAAAATTGATATTAATTTGACTAAAATTGACATCAATTAAGTACAGAAATGACTAAAAATTAAACATATAGGAAAAATTACATGGGCTTGGTAGCTATAATAATAATAATAATAATAGTAATAACAACAACAACAACAACAACAACAACAACAACAACAACAACAACAATAATAATAATAATATAGTAAGGGTAAGAGAAATAACGATTTCCGAACAACAACAACAACAACTTAATAATAATAATAATAATAATAATCTCTCTCTCTATATCTAAAAGCAAAACTAAAATATGAAAAGATGTCAAGTGGCAAGATAATAAAATAGCCACGTGACAGTTTTTAAGACAACACTTTATAGTGTTGTAATAAAAAATTTGAATTAAAAATATTAAATATTTGAATTTGAAAATAATAATAATGCTTGAAAAAAAATTCATGAACTTAAACCTAGGAACTATATTTAAAGAGTTCTAAATAAACTCTAAATATTAGTTGATGATATTTTTTCAACCAAAAAAAAAACTTGCTGACATAAAAAAGAGGTGTGGGTATAAAGTTGTGAGAGGAGCAACAAATGATTAATACTGTTGTTATGTAAAGCCAGCTAGTACGTTCCACCAAGGGGAGAAACTAAACCAGCTAACTTGGGAGCAAATATCGCAAATTTGACAATCGGAGGAGCAACTACTATTATTTTTTATTTAATTTGTAGTAAGCCTAGGAGAACAATTCCTTTGTAAAAATAAACTCTTAGTAATCTATATATTAAAAAAAACTTGATTATAACGTGATCCCAATTTTCAGCGAGTAAAATGATTGTGATAACTTTTTTTTTTTTTAAATCTTGACTATAACGTTCCCCCAACTTTTGGCAAGTAAAATGCTTTTGCTATCTTTTTAAAGTGCTATGTTGCTTCAGTGGCAAAGGGGCATATATTCTCCCCGGAGGTTGCAGGTTCAAATCTTACTGCCAACAACATGTTTTCCATGCTTTACTAAATATTTGTGTAGTATTCCGTGTCTCGAGCCAGGGGTCTATCGGAAACAACCTTTCTACTTCTTTAGAGGTAGAGGTATGGACTGCGTACATCTTACCCTCCCCAGAACTCACTATATGGGAATACACTGGGTTTGTTGTTGTTGTTTCAGCAGCTAAAAAATATTTTAATCAGATAACAAGTTTAAATTTTTATTGATTATAACTACCTTTAGAGTTTTAGTTTTATCTCAAACTCTTAGTGATTATCATGACTTAATCGAATTTGACTTCGAAATAGTATTATCCCAACTCTTTATCATTATCTTCTGTAATTCAAAAACTAAAACATTACAATAAATACATATTATCCCAACTCTTTATCATTATCTCTCTGTAATTCAAAAACGATATCACTACTATAAATATATATCGATGTATTTCAAATTTATCATCAGGAAAAAAAATACTGTCCAACATCTATTAAAAAAATATCTGCTAAAATCGACTCTATACGTGAAATATCAAATACTAAGATGCAATGAAATTTGAAGGTTCGTATAGTGCGTTTGTGGTAGGTTTCAGAACATGAAAATTCCAACAAGATATTATCATTAGAAATGCTTTTTGCACGATGATAAGGTATACATA
Organism: Capsicum annuum; assembly: GCF_002878395.1. Lineage (NCBI taxonomy): Eukaryota > Viridiplantae > Streptophyta > Magnoliopsida > Solanales > Solanaceae > Capsicum > Capsicum annuum. The sequence continues at coordinate 90,227,957 of NC_061122.1, forward strand.
CTTCATTGTCGATTTATTTCTTCACTGTTTTTGTTCCACTACTTTTAATAATCTCAATTATGAATTATTTGTTTATAGGGTGATCGTATTCAGGCATCCGTTAGAGCCTCCATTATTCTTAAGTTTAGACCAGAAATAAAAGAGTTGGAGTTATATTCTATGAAATTTTTATTGTAGTACCAAACAAGCCGAAAGTCAAGATCAATAATCACAAAATGAAATTGATGTTTACTCGTAGAACAAGCATATAAAAAACAATTGATCCATGCTTTGATCAGACTTGATTTAAATTTTGCTAATTTGAGCATTTGATAAATCAAGTTGATATTGATGAGACTGCTTTTTTCGATAATTATTCTTCACACAAACTTTTCAATCTAAATGTTTCACCAATTATGTCATATTAAGTATCTTTTTTTACAATTATGATAGATATTATAGGAGAAATCGTTATTTATGAAACTGTTTGAGAACACAAACAAGGTGATAAGTCCTGTGCTTTTATGAATGTGGAACTCCAGAATTATGAGTACGACTGCATAAATGATTATAATCATTGATATATTTCAAGTTTTCTCATTTTTATATGATTAATTGTGCATTTTTATGAAGGAATAACATGATTGGAGTTACTTTATAGGCGAAATTCGTTGAATAAGATGAATTTACTGGTAAGTCTATCATTGTGGTTATGTAACTCATACAGGCTCAGAAATTTAAAGGTTTTTAACTAACGATGTACATTTAAAAATTTTATTTAAAGTTTATATCTGAATTTGATTTTTTATATATATATACACACACACACACACACACACAAATGTAGGAAAATTCTTTGTACGTAATTTTTGGACTGCTTCAAAACTATGGATTAATCCTGAACTGCCTGAAGTTGTTGATTTTGTTTCCAGTTTATATATATATATTCCTACATCCTCGATTTATAATTTTGTAGTAACCTAGAGAATTTGTTATATGATAGATGTTTTAACAAACTTCAATACATGTAGAATGAAAGATATGCATGGAGATAAATCTGAGAAGATTAGTCAACTGTTCTCTCAACATAGCTATTATATTTCAGATGAGTTGGCTTCTGGAACAATTGAAGTTAAAATTATCAAGCAGTTAATTGAGTACATGGATGTGAGTATCATCATTTATTTCAATATTAAATTATAGTTTGACGAGTAAATATTTTTTTAACTATGTTACTTTAATAAATATAGAAAGGGAGCTTTTATGTTGTTGCGACCATATTACATATAGATCTTGATAAAAAAAATGGTCATACCTGAGCTATAAGAATTGTAGTGAGAAGATTGATGAACTTGACAGTAAATTTTACTGCAAAACATGTGAAAGCCTTGAGAGTTCTGCGATTCACAAATTTTAGAAAAATCATGATTAAATTAAATTGTAATTATAAAAAATAAAATTTTTTATTCAAACATGCCTTGCAGGTATAAATTGTTCCTGAAAGCAACAGACCTTTCAGAGATTGACTTTATTACTTTATTGCTTTGGGACTAACGAACGATGAAATTCATAGGGAAGACTGCTACTGGATTAGCAAAAGAATTACTCGAGGTAAAAACTAATAAAATCATATTCAAATTCATTTGTTTTATCTTTTCTAATTCAATATTTAGTTTAGAATGTTAATGTATCTTCATATCCATTGCAGTTGAATAACATTTTGGTTAGAGAGATCACTTTTAAAGTGGCCATCAAGAAAGACAATATAGAGCAACATGATGAAGCTTACACTGTTTTAAAATTTAGTGATGAGAAAATTTCATCAAGCAATATCGTCCCTTTCCGAGTGAAGAAACATGCACTGTGTGTTTACATTACTTTCAGACAAATTGAATTTGTTGGTTTATTTTAAAATAAATTAGAGTAAATGCAGTGTTTTCACCCTGAACTATAAATAAAATTGTTGAGACACACCCCAACTTAAAGGGGGTCCTATTACCCCTTGGACTAATTAAAACTGTATTTTTGTAAATCTTAAGTGCCTATGTGGACCTTAAGTATATTGATTCATGTAGTGTGCTACGTATGTGCCACATAGGCCTTAAGGTTGGCAAAAATATAATTTTAATTAGTCCAGGAGGGTAATACGACCCCCTTTAAGTTGGAGTGTGTCTTACCAATTTCGTTTATAGTTCAGAGTGAAAATAGTGAATTTTCTCAATAAATTAACTTAGAATATAGATTGATATTGATAATATTATTTTTCTTTCACAGTATCCAGAATTCAATCATGAACAACTCGCACCTAGAGATAATGATTTAACGATGATTTTGACACACACTTAAATGTAGATATATTAATCATTTGTTAACGTTCATAAAGATACCAGATTTCAACAATCGTGTTTGACTGAAATTTTAGAATTCTATAGCTAAGAATGAAGTAAAATCTGCTTCAAATACCCCTACAAAGAGAAGCATTACCGAGAGTAAATCATTTGTTGTAGACGTTGATGAAGATCCCAATGCACAACTCTCCAGCAGTAAGAAAAAAAGAGTCGTAAAAAAATAAATAATATAAGTCATAGATTATTTAGGAGACTTGAATAAGAAACACTCAGTGGGATGTATCTTTTCTATTTTCAGCATTGATTTTTATTATGAACAAAATATTTTGAAATTTGTTTAATAATTTATTAATAATTTTATGATTCTCTGGTCGTACTTAATTTGTTAGCTATTGATGATATTCTGCTACAATAACTATTCATATAATTTATTGGCACTGCAATATTAAAGCAACTCTAAAAAAATAATATCTATGGCCTGAGATATCTCAGACACTACAATACAGTTGGACAGAAATATAAACAGTCTAATTATGCTTTAAGGGAGACTTCTTACTATGCAAGTAGAAATGTAGTCCCTCTCCGAGTAAAGAAAGTGTCAATCATGCTGACTACTCCTGACAAAGGAGATCTAATCTCATGAGACATGGTTGCAATCATTTGTTTTGCTCTTATTGTTTCCTCTGCAACAAATGAAGTACACAACCTCAGTGATGATTATTCTTCCAGCAGCTGACTTCACGTATGTACATAAAGCATATATTATTTAAATGACCTTGTTATATGAATAATTTTGTTAAGTTCAATCTCCTTGACCTTATGTACAACTATCTGTTTTGATTCAAAGACAATGCTATGTTAGTAACATTAAAGTAATTTTTAAAAATCATTCCTTTTACTTTTAAAGCAGTTATGAATATAAGTATCTAAAAGTCTATTCCTGCCATGACTTCTTTGAAAAAATGATTTGTTTGAAAAAATAAAAAGTTCTTTTGAGAGGAAATAGTTAAATAGAAAATAAAATCTCAGGTATACCATATTCCCTGGGTATCAATAGTAAGTTTCATATTTGTAGGTTTGCAACTCCTACTTTGGAATAAGACATTTATTTGACATAGGATGAAAGTCTGAGATAAATACAAAGAATCTCCAAATATACTCATCAAACAAGGAACATATACACCAGTTTTAAAATTGCAAGAATAACAAAATATCTGATCTATAGTTTGAATCTAGCATTAAACACCAAACAGGAGACATGAAAATTCCTCATAAAAAGTCAATTATTTGACTCCAAATACGACAAAAACAACAACAACAACAATAAATGAGGTCTAGGTAGGATGGGGTGTGTGTAGATCTTACTCCCATCTATTGAAGGTAGACAAATTATTTTTTTGTAGAATTCGACTCAAATAAAGCATTTCAAAGTAGGTACGAGGGGGCTACAGTTAATATTCTTTTATTAACAGTAAAAGAAAAATTTAGAAAGTCATCAAGCCAAGTCAAGACTCTGCAACACTAATTCAAAATTTGCTTAGTATGGGTAATTTCTGTCAAATGATTTCGCACATTCAAAGTAACAATGATTGATTTTTCATCCTTTGACAGTTCTACATGGCAACCTCCGATAAAAAGACATGCAAATATGTAAATATTTTTGCCCTTAGAATAGAGTATTAATAAGGAAGCTGGCTTTGATTGCAAGATGTATTAATTGTGTTAGAAACATTGTATATTCTATGAAATGTCTCCCACATTGAGAAGTTATTAGTGATTTAAGCGTTTAAGAGGATACCCGTGATCCAAGAAAAGAATTTGATTTTGTATCAGCCATTATAGCATCCATGAGAAACAATAGCATAAAATAAAAAAATATATTAACAATCATGTACAAATAATAAGAACAAACACATACTTCTTTTTTATTTTATGGAAGTATTAAATGAAAATGCTAGAGGTCTAGAGAGGTACAACAAAGTATACCCAGTAAAAAAGTAAAAAAGCTCCGCAACTCCTTGATTTTGAGCTCAGTCATGATGCCATCCTTGCTATAGCAAATGCAGTGTGTACTGGAGACATTAACTGCAATCCTCCCAGCTCCAATAAAATTTTACAAAAAAAAATTAACATAAATATACCAGCAACAATAATAAAAGATAAAATTGACAAATAAAAGAGTGAAATCTTAAATGCCTAATCAAACAATCTTATATCAATTTCAAATCAATCCATTCTAATATAAAAAAACTGAAACAAAATATAACAAAGAAGATATATAACTATAGTATAAATAAAGTAAAACATACAATATATAATATAAAAAATATCTATCATAACAATTTTTGTATCAACATTTAATTGAATCGAGATGTGTGTAATATGTTTAGACACTAATAAAATTGATAATAAAAATAATTTTTTGGTCACATATGTATCGAATTCTTCAAAGATAATATATTTTTTTTAATAGATCGGGTTAAAACCATCTTCTTGATTTTAATTTTTCAACTTCATCATTGCAAATTAGAGTAGATGATTTGAAACTAAAAGAGAGTTCAGGGGTAAGAAACTTTAGATTGTTCTATTATATAAATATCTTGGTTGAATATGGACAAATATAGGCAAAATATAAAAACTAAAAAATTATTCCTAATTAAAACTAAAAGATAATTTATTGTATATGTATAACAAAAAATAAGAGCGGTTGCTTCAACTTTCTCTCGGTCCTTTTCTCTCTCTTCTCTAAAAGATTAACTTTCACAAATGCTCACATAAAATTCAAATTCAGAAGCGCATACAAATAAAAAATCAGGCAACACAATTAGAGATATAAAAAAAAAGAATCCAACGAAATTAAAAATTAGCTAAATACTCATCAGATGAAATAGGTATTAATTGAAAATTGTAGGCTGTTTCTTCTTTGTTTATATTATTTTTAAAATAATGTCATCTTCTTTATAGAGAATATTGACCCCACGTATGATAGAGTAAATATTATCAAACAACAGAAAAGAGTTTCTATGCCTCTATGTGATAGAGCAAATGGTCAATTTCAATATATATATAAAATATTGTTAAATTTTTTAATATCGTTCTACCTATATAATATACTTTTCTTAATTTAACATGTTTAGGAACAACACCCCAACTGAGAAATAAGATATGTTTTCTAAGTAATGATGTTAATGAACTGACAAAATAAAAGAATGTGTCAAGCTTAAATATGTCAATTGATAGAATTGTATGTCAAGAAACATTACAGAAGAATTTCAATAACTCAAAATTGAGTGGTATTAAAATGTTAGAAATGCATAGAGCTGGTGGAGGAAAAAGAAAGGGACAAGTTGTAGTGCCAATTCCATCATATCAAAATTGTACACCGCCAATTAGTATACCCATGATGAAACTTGGAAAGGTTTCTTCGTCATAACCTCACGTACATTACTCAAAGTCCTTTCCTCTACGTGATTTGAGCAATGATTAGTATTTTTTTGAAGATAAATTGTAAGTTTTTATTAAATTACTATTTACATTTATTTGGAAGAAGATTTTATTTTTTATTTGAAAATCTTTATTAGGCAATGACAGATTTTGAAAGTTGTTGGTCCATAAAGCTAAAGAAGAGTAATGACATATTACTTAATGAGATTACAGATTTCAGGCAAGAGATACTGCCTGATTTGAATTGTGTTCCAGCCGATGATGGTAAAATTTAAATCTCTTCATATTTTCACCAAATTGATTATAAAAACGTCAACAGATATTTTATTATTTTCTACTACAATTCCTTTAAAACATATTTATTTTTTATTAATAATAGATTTTGAAAGATGTGTTTCCCAAACATAAGGCAGAACAAGGGTAAAGGTATATTACTTAGTGAGATTACAGATTCGAGGAAAGATATACTGCTTGATTTGAATTGTGCTCCAGCTGATGATGGTAAAATTTAAATCTCCACACATTTTTACCATATTGGTTATAAAAACGTCAATAGATATTTTAACATTTTCGATCGCACGTCATTAAAACATCTTTTATCTTTTATTAATGACAGATTCTGAGAGTTGTTTTTTCTCAAATACTAGGCAGAGAAAGGGTAAAGGCATTTTGGTGACTGAAAATACAAATTTAGGTACTTTTAATATGCAATGTGAAAATTTGAGATCTAATAATTCTACACCGCAATATCATATAAGTTATTTTCGTGAATTGCTTAAATTTTTCTTAATAAGAAATTATTACTAAATTTAAGTATCGATAAAATACTTAAATTCTACCAAGGCAACTATTTAGAGTTATTAATTACTCATTTTACATTAAAATTTATTCATTATAGGTATCCGAAGTCAAGATCAACTATCTGATTTAAATTATGCTCCTTATGATAAAAGTCAAGAAGATGAAGATGACTGTGAAGGTATGTACTTAGTAACTAAGCTGGATATCAATTACTTTATTATGATATTGATATTTAAAATAGTATCTTGATTTCCACTTAATTCATTTACTATTATTTTTTTAAAAGATGACGTCAATTGAGGAAATATTTGTAATGAAGATATGCACTATTTAACTTTTACGTATATGTGATTAACTAATAAGAAATCATAATAAAAGTGAGTTTATATGACTTTAACACTAAATATTTTTATGATTAATAGAGTTTTGAGATATCAAAAATTCTACCAATTAATGTGAATATTGTGGGGCATGTTTTTGGTACGAAGAAAGAATCAACTAGACAAAAAATTCTAAAAGATCAGAGTTTTCTTTATGTTGTAATCATGGAAAGATAAAGTTGCCCAAGGCAATTATGCCTTCTCAAATTCTAAGCCAATTGTTGCTTGGATCTGGTTAGAGAAAACATCTATTTTGATCTTATCATCGAAGCATATTCACATTTCATATATAATTCTTCATTCTCTATTTCATATTTTATCTAGATTCTAAAAGCAATCACTTTCAAGAGAATATTAGAAGTTATAATTCTATGTTCTCATTCACTTCAATGGGAGGAAAGGTTGATGCATCAGTCAATCAAAGTCAGAAATCAAGAACATTTAGAGTATCGGGACAAAACTATCATAGAATTAGAAGTTCATTGCCTCTTGAGGGATCCATCCTAAAGTTTTCTCAATTATACATTTATGATACGAATAACGAAGTGCAGAATAGAATTCATGCCATAAGGTTGGTGTTTTTATCATTAGTGAGTAAGAATATGTAGATGATATTCTACATGGAAATACAATATTTGATAGTTTACATTTTATAAGTTTTGCAGTCGTGGTCAAGATATAAATAAACTTCATGCTACAATTGTTAATAATCTAAAGCAAATGCTTGGTAGCCACAATGTTTTTGTTAAAACATTCAGAATGGTAAGAGACAGATTCCAAGAAGATAGAAGCTCCAAAGTTTGACTCAGATTAATAGGCAAAAGAGGTACCGATGGAATAAGATATAACTTACCAACAGTTTTAGAGATAGCTACTTTAGAAGTAGGAGGTTTTCAACCATCTAGAAGTGACAAAGAGATATTATTGATAGTCCTTCTGGATAGTTACAAAGGATTAATCAACTAAATGTTGCATATTTAAGCTTGTAATATCCTTTACTTTTTTTATACACTGAAGATGGCTACAGAGAGAACATTCCTGTTACTACTGCTGATGATAAAAAACCTCAAGGAAGGTGATACGTTAGCTTCTGAGAGTATTTTGCTTACAAGATTCAAGATAGGAAAGATGAAGTTACTACGATTCAATCTTTGAGAAGATTATTTCAATAGTTCTTGGTGATGGACATACAATGTTCGAATCTTTTTGATTGAACTATATCCAATTTAATCAAAAATGATTGAGAGATAATATGTATAAAGGATCGGAAGATACACTTTTTGCGAGGAGAAATTAATCCATCTTCTCACGAAAAAGAGTAATTTTGGGATCAAGCTTCATAGGAGGTGCACAATACATGCTTCAGAATTATCAAGATGCTATGACACTTAATCTTTTCATCACATTTACTTGCAATAAAAAATGTTGTAAGATCTATAGATTTATAGAAAGAGGGGCTTCAAACCTAAGGATCGCCCAGACAATTTATCCAGAATTTTCAAAATAAAATTGGATCGCTTAATAAAGGACTTGTGAGACAAATAATTTTTTGAAAAGTAAAAGCAAGTATATTCGGTTCCTCACTTATAATTTATATTCATATATTTTTCATATATTAATAAATCTTTAAATATGGATTTAAATTTTTATTTCATCTAATAAATTTGTCTGATGCAGTGATTTATACAGTTGAATTTCAAAAATGAGGATTGCCTTATGCTCACATTGTACTTTTTCTTCATGAGCAAAATAAGTATTCCACTGTTGCTGATATTAATAGAATTATTTCAGCAGAAATACTAGATGAATTTGTCAATCCTCACTATTATTAAAGTGGTGCAGTTATTCATGTTGCATGGGTTGTGTGGTTCTACTAGAAATTACTCTCCTTGGATGCAGTATGGTAGATGTACAAAGCACGTTCCAAAGAAATCTATTCTATCAACCACAATTGATGACCACAATTGATGAAGATGGTTATCCTATTTAAAGAATAAGGGAAAATGGTAGAATTATCAAGAAAGATGGTATTGACCTGGACAATAGGTATGGGATACTTGTTAATCGATCGGTAGTATTTATGTAGTGTGATCATATAATGTCTATTTCATCCATTTTTTTGAATTAGAATCAGAGATGCAATATCTTCTCAAAGAAAGATTATAATTTATTTATTTTCTTATTGAGTTTGAATAGGTATGGGGTGCTGTGTAATTGATTATTATTATTAAACCATGGTGCTCATATTAATGTGGAATGGTGCAATCGATCCAAATCTATTAAATACTTATTTAAGTATGTTAATAAGGGAAATGATCGCATCACTGCTATTTTTTGTCAAAGTGCGAATGAGGAAGATTCAATAAATGTTGATAAAATAAACATGTATTATGATTGTCGATACATATCATCCTATGAAGCTTCTTGGAGAATACTTGGATTTACAATTCACTATTGGAAACCTCCGATAGAAAGACTAGCATTTCATCTAAAAAATGAATGTTATATTCTCTGATGATGATCTAATTGATGATGTTGCCAATAGGCCCAATGTAAGGGAGTCAATGTTCTTAAGTTGATTTGAGGCAAATAAAAAGTTTTCTGAAGCTACAGAATTAACTTATGTAGAATTTCCGCTTAAGTTTGTATGGAAACAAGATACAAAGAAATGGAAGAAAAGAAAAACTTCTGCATTTTCTATTGGGAAAATCTTCTTTGTTCCGCCTGGAAGTGGTGAGTTATATAATATCAGATTACCGTTGAATATTATTAGAGGTACAACAACTATGAGGATCTCAAAAATATCAACAATAATGATCACACCACTTTTAGAGATGTGTGTTATGCACTTGGCTTATTAGATGATGACGAAGAGTATATTGATGCCATAAAGGAAGCAAGTGACTATGGAATGCCATTATATCTTAGAAAATTATTTGCGATGCTATTATTATCTAATTCGTTGTCACGACCAGAATATGTTTGGTAATTAACATAGAAATTGTTATTAGAAGATATCTTCCAAGAAGAAGGAGTATTGCTATATAATCCAGGTACAAATTTATAGTTAAGAATATCTAACATTTCGTATGTAGGTTGATATTATATTTTATTATTACCATTTTAACATTATGTTCTTTTAGAGGCAGAGATGACAAATGATAAATTGAGAAATCATTATTTGCAAAGGTTGAAATAAAATTTAAAAGGTTGCGAAAAAAGGTTTTAGGGTTTCCGACTATGCCAAGACCTGTTTACAATGAGCAACAAGTGGACAATAGCAATAGATTAATCCTTGATGAATTGCGTTATAACAGACGCTCTTTATTAGTTGAATAACAACAGTCAGTAATGAATTTGACATCTGAAAAAAAGTCGGTGTATGACAAGATAATGGCAGCAACGAATGAAGATAAATATGGATTGTTCTTTTTATATGGTCATGGAGGAACTAGCAAGACTTTCATTTAGAGGACTTTATCTTCTCGCATACGATCTAGAGGAGATATTGTGTTAACTGTTGCATCAAGTGGAATTGCATCTCTTTTGTTACAGAGAGGTCGAACATCTCATTCGAGATTTGCAATTTCTCTCAATCCAACTGAAGATACAATATGCAATATAAAGCAAGGTAGTCCTCTAGAAAATTTGATTGTCAAGATAAAGTTGATTACTTAGGATGAGGCGCCAATGATGCATAGATACTATTTTGAAGCTCCTTATCAGACTCTCAGACATATTCTTAGGTTTAAAAATACATCCAGTTTAGATAAACCTTTTGGAGGAAAAAAAATTGTTCTAGGTGGTGACTCAGACAGGTTTTTCCCATCATAACCAAAGGAACAAGGCAAGATATTGTTAATGCCACTTTAAATTCTTCAAATTTATACATGTGCCCAAGTGCAGATGCAAGTGTACGTGGTCTTACCAAGTAATACAATGGCCTTAAATAAAGTTGAATATCGATCCCAATGGGACTTGTATCAAAAACTATCTAATTTAAGTTTAAATATTAAGATTTACTTGATTCAAAGGTAACCAATAGAGTTTGAAAGTTATGACTAACTGTAAAATAAGACAATGCGGTAAAGTAAAGTTCTTGGACAATCTATGGGGAGAAATCTAGGGTGAAAGCTCTGCGAACAATCATAATATGCTATTGAACTTCATTGGTTATGTTACTTATCTTGGTTGTTGATTCACGGGGTTGATATTATGACTATGGTCTTTCAAGCCTCTAATCACCTATCTAACTTAGACCCGCAACTACATCGTTGAGCAGGGATGTGAGAACTAAGTTATATGCATTCATATTTCATAATGTAAGTGAACTAAATAGGTAATTTAGGTATATTTATATCCTATATACAAATTATAACCTCATTCTATAGAAGATAACAATCTGATTCTATTTATCCCCATGCACTATCCTCTTGTTCCTCCTTTCGGGCTCACAAGATGACTATAGATGTATTATAAGGGTTGTAAATCCTTAAAATAATAGTAAAAAGAATAAATAAACAAACAAATATGATAAATAATCAAAACCAAATTAATTCATAACAGTAGTAATCATGTTCTTGGCCTTAACCCCATATAAGGGTGTTTAGCCGCTCATGGACATAACTGTAATCACAATGATAGAATACAAGTTTAAGTCCATAAACAAACCAAATTAATGGAATAAAAACCCTAATTTAATTTATATACAGCCTACCTCAAATATTTAAGGTTGTCCAAGGTGTGTAACATAATGTTTAAGGGTCCAATTTATAGGAGGATACAAACGGTCAATTTAAACTTAGGTCCATGCCACGCTCCTTATCGTGGTACCTAGGGTCCGTGGAATGTCCTTATCATGGTTAAAAACTGTAATTGATCACTTAGGATGACTACAATGGCATGCAAGGGACCCTGACATGGTGTCTAAGGTCCGTGGCACGGCAATGACCCCAAAACGTCCATTTTTGGTGAAGAATTGTTCTGTACTTTTGTCCATCCATTCCAAGCCTTGTGGTGATGTTTTCACTTGATTTACAGCTTTTTTTTATATTCCATATATCATCATTATAAACTCAACAAGTATCCTATATAATCAAACACCACGAATTAGAGCTCAAAATCACATACAATCCACAACGGTGAACTAGTAACTTAAGCTAAGAATACTAGTTTTGTCCTTTTGATCTTTAACTTAGTTTTGACTCTTGGATTGTTTCAATTGAACCTTAAAAACTATAAACAAGTTATTCCACACATGATGACACAATTATACCATTATGAACTTATTACACTCACTAAATCCATCGAGATCAACTAGAACAACATATAGCTCAAGCTAGTTTCACTAATTTTCTCGTCTAAACTCTAAGTGACCAAATTGATTCCCAAATTGCTTGAAATACACCATAAACATTATAATAAAATTATTTAACACTTATATGCTCAATTATATCATTAACAACATATTAATCACACAAGAAGTCCTCAAAATAAGGCTAAACAAGCATGATAAGGACATGAGGTGCATAAATTCACCTCAGATCAATAGAGCCATTGTAAATTACTAAAGATAACAAAGAATATGATATTTCAAGAAAATCAGTTAGGCACACATTTAGAAGATTTAAGAAATGTTTCCAATTAGATTTTGGCAATCGGTGATGGAAAGAGTAGAAGTTCCATTGATGGCATTGAGACCATTCAAATCCTTGATGATCTTCTTATTAAAGATTGTATCATCAACAATTGTAGAGAGTACATATCCTAATTTTTATCATCATTCTAGGGATTTAGATTACCTCCAGCAAAAAGCAATTCTTGCTCCCACTCTAGACACGGTGGAGTTGATCAATGACTTTATGGTATCACTTAATCAAAATCTTGAGAAGACATATTTGAGTTCTGATATAGTTTGTATGTCTGATCATTGTTTTACGGCATTGGAGCATATTCACACACCAAAATTCCTAAACAATATTAAGTTTTCTGGAATTCCAAATCTCTCAATCATATTAAAGGTAGTTATATCGATAATGTTATAAGAAACATAGATCAGTCATTAGGATTGTGTAATGGAACGAGGTTGATCATCACAATACTTAGAAATTGGGTTATAGAAGCTAAGGTTTATCAGGAAAAATGGTTGATGAAAAAGGATTTATACCAAGAATAAGTTTGACACCATCTGATGTGAGAATACCTTTTAAGTGTCAGAGAGAAGATAATTTCCCATCGTTGTCTCATTTGCCATGACCATCAATAAAAGTCAAGGTCAATCATTGTCTCATGATGGGTTATTTTTGAAGAAATTAGTATTTACACAGGGACAATTGTACGTTTCTCTTTCATGAGTGACAAGTCGAAAAGGGGTTAAAGATTTTAGCCTATGATGATGAAGGAAAAATAAGAAATAAAGTAAAAAATGTAGTATAGAAAGAGGTTTTTTGTAATTAAATTTGAGAAATTAATAAATAAATTTTTCAGTTGTTTTTTGATCTTTTGTTCTCATTATGTTGGGCAGTTTGCTAACAATTTTTTACAAGATATATTCATGGAAAAGCATGAACCCACATGTCAAACAGGCTATATTCGGCAAATACTTGAGCACCCTTTCAGGAAACTAATGACATAAACCCTAGAAAAGATCACAACTTTCAATAAAACCCACATGCAAAAAAGGCTAAATTCAACAACTACTTGAAGTGTGCTTTGTCACATGCATTTTGAGAATAGCTCACATTGCGCGATTACTAAAGTGCATGAATTTTTTAACTTAATCAATCCAATAAATAGATTATTGATCGTAATTATTAAGTTAAATATACTAATACCAAGACACTTCAACAAAATGAAACATACTATTCTACAGAATAGTGTACTGGAACCAAAAACATAAACATCTACAACCAAATAATGTCTTTTTTGAGATAATCTAAACCATTTACGAAGTTGAAGCTACTAAATTGATGATTGTAGCCTTCTTGGTCATGTTACTTCTGAAATTTTTTAGGGGTAGAAGTCAAATTACTTGTATTTGATCCATTATCTTTTCTATATCTAGAAATAGGCTTGGTAGACTCTAGAAAGGGGGTTAGAAATAAAATAATACCTTCATGAGACGATATGATGAATTATGCTAAACTTGAATTAATTATATTTGAAAAGATTATACATTATCATGTATATACCTAAGTATCCTTAATTTAAATTAAAGATAAATATGAGTGAAGAATGAAGAACTAAACAAGTCGTTTAAGAAAGCTAAGTAATAAAAACTTCTAGTATTCCGCTAAAGCATGTAAGATATCTAATAGACATAGAATATATCAAGAGGAACGGAAACCTCGGTACACAACTTAAGACAACATAGTGTGCCATATTTTGGGGACAGAAATACAACAACATACCCAGTGTATTTCCACAAAGTGGGGTTGGGGAGAGTGGGGGATTAAAAGTGACAAAGAATCAGCTAACACAACAGAGTAGATATCAAATGACTCTAATAACATTACAAAGGTAACATTTTTGCCTCCTTTCTCTCTCCATCTCTGTCATGGTTATTACCTCAAACTCTTTTAGCATACCATAAAGAAGCACTTTGATAGAGTAAAAATGTCAAGGTAATAACCAAAACTCTTTATTTACCTAATAAATATTTTCAGTTAAGCATGTAACTATTTTCAAACATCCTCCTAAATTATTAGATTTTTCCAAAATTAGTAAGGTGTTTTGTTTTACTACCAGCTTTATAGTCAATAGAAGTAAAAATAATTCTCAATCGTTTAGAGAGAAACTTATGGTCTCTCTATGGAGATTAGAGTTTTTGAGTCCACTCATCACCATGGGGTCCTTGAATTCATGTAACGCCCTGAGTCTGCACCTGGATGCTACACGGTGCTTACGACCTCGAACGACCACAAGGTAACCCATGATTGATATCTACTGTAAGCACCAAATAATAACACTGTAATAATAATAATATTACTAAAATAAATGCAGAAATTAGGCTGAAGTCGCCATAAGGTTCACAACTGAAAACGAATACTGAGTACTAATAAATGAATACTTAAAGCTGAATATCTGTCTAAAATACTCTAGTCTGAAAGCCTTTAACTGTCTGACTATAGAGATGATTGGACAAGCCCTAACTAACTCTGACTACTGAACTACTAAAAATCTGAAATAATAACTCTATCCTCGGACTATGAGAAATTACTACTAAATTTATGACTGAAAGTCTGGGTTGCTAAGTACGGTCAGGAGCCCGTGCGTTTGAACCTACGATATAAGACATCATAGTGCAAAAGAAAAGTATGTATCAGTACTTTGAATGTACTGATATGCTACATGAGGTAGGCTGATATGAATGGATGCATATGCATAAACAATAACTAGCTGAGTAACACGGACGTAACTGAATAAGAGTACATGCATGAATACATAAACTATAACTGAGATCATATTAATATTGGGTACTGAGTTCTGAATACTGATTAATGGATATCTGAGTTTACTGATACTGTATTACTGACAGTTGAGTGACTGTTTCTAATAGTACTAATTCTGAAGAACTGATCTAAGTTCTATACTGCAATGGGTGACTGTGTCTGACAGTACTGAATCGATAGAACTAAACTGAGTTCTATAATGTGTCTATAACTAAAACTAAAACTGTGGGAAGTAATCATCTAACCGACATACCCCTCTCCTAATGGATTAGGGTCCAACCTATAACCCTAGTTGGAAGGGTCGTGAAATAAGATCGCCAACTTATGAAGGATAAAATAAATTTTAAGTGTAAACAGTTTGCTGAAATTTCTATGTTTAGGGACCTCTTTTCATGCTTTAACGGACTGAGTTAAGCTTAGGATTTTTGCGGGGTGCTATAATATCTCCCCCTTGGGAACATTCATCCTCAAATGAGACTGACTAAGCTGAGAATACTGATAGACTGAACTTACTTACTCGACATGCATAAATGAAGCATGATTTCATGACTGAAACTATTAATATACTAAGTTTTCATACTGAACATGCATGACTAAAGCAAGACTTAATTCGGAAGAAATAACACACGAACGATTTGTTTCATGAGGGTATGCATGATATGAAAATGCTATGCAACTTAGCTGATATCTAACTCATAAAGAAAAGCTGAATATGGAACTGAGTACATTCAAGAAAAACTGTTACCTTGAGCTGAATCTAAGTTTGCGGAGAAGAGGTGAGGATACTATTTCTATATATTTGCTTCTGCTTCCAAAGTGGCTCCCTCAATGTACTAATTCTGCCAAAGAACTTTGACTAGAGGGACTTCTTTGTTCCTCAGTCTGCGAACCTGATGATCAAGGATTTTAACTGAAATCTCTTCATAGGAGAGGCTGTTCTGAACATCTATACCCTCTATAGGGACTACACCTGCTGGGTCACCTATACATTTCCTTAGAAAGGAGACATAAAATACTAGATGGACTGAAGCTAAGTCTGCAAGAAACTCAAGCTCATAAGCTACCTTTCCAAAATAGTTGAGAATTCGATAAGGAATGACATATCAGGGACTAAGCTTTCCCTTCTTGTCAAACCTCTTCACTCCTTTCGTAGGATATATTTTTAAATATACATAGTCACCAACCTCAAAATCGAGATCCATATCGAGTTTTGAAAGCTGTTTTCAAAATGCCACATTCTCTGACTCTGAGCGATGATAGCCTGATCTGAGGTCTATCTTAGGAAAGTAACTGGCACCTTGAAGTTGGTCAAACAAGGCATTGATTCTGGGATGTGGATACTTGTTCTTGAATGTGACTTTGTTCAAATGACGATAGTCTATACACATTTTGAGAGAACCATCTTTCTTATGCACGAATAGAACGGGTTCACCCCAAGGGGATACGCTGGGTCTGATGAATCCCTTATCTAGTAGATCCTTCAACTATTCCTTTAATTCTTTGAGTTTAGCTAGAGCCATTCTATTTGACGGAATAGAAATAGGCTGAGTATCAGGAAAAAGGTTGATTCCGAAGCTGATTTCTCTCTCAGAAGAAACTCAGAGAAGATCTTCGGGAAACACATCTGGAAATTCACATGCTACTGGAACTGACTCAAGACTGGGAGTATCGGAACTAAAACCCTTAACTCAAACAAGATGATAAACATATCCCTTAGATATCATTTTTCTCGCCTTAAGGTAAGAAATAAGCTGACCCCTAAGTGCTGAAGTACTACCCCTCCATTTTAGGACAGGTTTATTCAGAAACTAAAATTGAACAATTCTTTTTCTGCAGTCAACTGAAGCATAGCATGAATGAAGATCTCCATAAGTAGGAATCTATCCATAACATAATAGAAAAATCCAAGATGTACTCCAATCCATGCCGAGAATAACATCAAAATCTGTCAACTCTAATTCTACTAAGTCTGCTGATGTAAATTTCTGAGCTATCATAACCAGACAGTTCCTATGTACCCGCCGGGCTATGATAGATATACCTACTTGGATAGAGACAGAAAAAGGCTCTACGAGGATTTCGGGACTGACTCCGAAGTTAGCAGCTATATAAGGAGTTACAAAGGACAAAGAAACTCCTGGATCTAGCAAAACATAAGCATGTAAATGATAAACTTGTAACGTACTGGTGACCATATCAGGAGAACTTTTATGATTCTATCGGGACTGAAGTGCATAGAGTCTGTTTGGACGTTGGCCACTAGTGGCACTAGAAGCGGCACCCTGCTGATTTGGGTGACCGGAATGAGATGGGGGAAGATTATGCTGACTCTGTGAACCCACCTGAGAACACTCTTTGATCCTATAGACCGGCTTGCCACATCCGAAACACACATCACTGCCAGCTCTGCAGACACCTTGATGGTTTTTGCCACATTTTTGGCAAAGAGGATTTGTTCGGGCATTACTAACACTACCCTGGGGTTTAGATCCTGATGCCCTATCTCTATTGCCGTCTCTGAATTTTAAAACTAGAGCACTGGATGAGGACGAAATTGGAACTAAAGATTTTAGTCAAAACTAAGAGCAATTACCACCCTCTGACTTAGGCTGAGTGAAGTTAAAGCTACCTATTCTAGCTCTCTAATTCTCCCTCTCCTTCTCTTTATTCTTAGCCTCCCCTATATGCTGAGCATGGACCATGAGCCTAGATATGTCCATCTTCTTAATCAAAATTATGGTCCTACACTCCTTGACCACACTATTAGACATACTAGACACAAACTTACTCTTCTTAGACTTGTTGTCTGCTACCACATGAGGAGCGCATCTAGATAACTGAGTAAACTTGAGAGAATACTCTTGTACTGTCATATTGCCCTGCTTCAGATTAATAAACTCCAAAACCTTAGCTTCACTCAACTCCAATGGGAAGAACCTATCAAGGAAAGTAGTAGCAAACTCCTAGCATTCTATGGGCCCTGCATCTGTGGCCCTCTGCCTTCCACTACTTGAACCATAAGTCACCCACATTTTGTAACTAATACGCGGCCAACTCGGCACTCTCACTAGTAGTCACCCTTATAATATTCGTGACTTTCTGCACCTGGTCAAGTAATTCCCATGGGTCCTCATCTGACTTAGACCTGATGGAGGGTTTATTCAGTTGAAGTCCTGAATCCAAGCTGCAATAGTATTGGCCACTGGGTTGGCTGAAATGGCAGCTGGGCATGCATTATGGGTTGCTACTGAATTGGCTAAAGTAGTAAATGCAACCTTAAATTCCACTTGGGAGACATGCTCATCCAGAGGATCTTCCTGAATGAGCTGAGGGGCTGGATGATTTCGTGTTCTCATTCTGTTCTTCTTGGGAGGTATGTTCTATAAATGGAAGGAAGAAAAGGATTAGTCTGAGAGTTTAAATTGAGCTCATGCTCACTTGCACGAAATGAATACTAAAAGAAGGAAAACTTTTCCTAAAACATTTCATAGCCTCCTATCCATAAGTATGGTGTGCAACATACCCATTCACAAGATTCTAATAGATGCGACTTTCAGACTTTCTAGTACTTTGTTGAACCTTAGGCTCTGATACCATATTTGTAACGCCCTGGGTCTATACCCAGATACTACACGATTCTTATGACCTCGAAGGACCACAAACTAACCTATGATTGATATCTTCTGTGAGCACTGAATAATAACACTATAATAATAATAATAATATTACTAAAATAAATGTGAAAATTAGGATGAAGTTGTCATAAGGTTCACAACTGAAAACATATACTGAAAAATGAATTCTAAAAACTAAACATCTATCTGAAATACTCTAGTCTGAAATCCTCTAACTTTCTGACTATGGAGATGATGGGACAAACCCCTCTCCAAATAGATTAGGGTCCAACCTGTAAACTCAGTTGGAAGGGTGTCAGTACCGTGCCACGAGTAAAGACAAAGCTGTGAGTTAACCCTCTCTGACAGAAAGATATTTCATCAACCCTCGCTGGCAGAAAAACTCATATGAGATGTATCAACCTTAGCCTGGCAGGAAAATATCTCAACCTACGTTGCCTACGTAGTTCTGTAATGCAGGGATTGCTGCTAAGGGTCAAACCCTCTGCTGGTAGGAATGCCCTTATCCCTGGGTTCACTCGATGTTGATTCCTACTCTCAACTGAATAGACACTGACTAATTTTTATACAGTACTAGGCTTGACTGAACTATTATAATTATAGTGTCTAACTGAACTGAACTGAGTTTACTAGGTCCCGCTGACTGATGGAATACTATTGAGTTCTGTTAACTGACTGAGTTCTGAACTAAATACTGAACTAAGACTATGACTGATTTCTTAGTACTACTATTTATGATACTACTGAGACTGTTCTGTAACTACTATAGCTCTAGGTAAATAGCTAGATTTTCGGGTATTAAATACCCCCAGGATTTGATAGCATGAGAAGTGAAGCATAACATAAACTTAAAAATCATAACAATGTTCACTTGTTCATAACTTATTCATAGAGACGTTTTATCAAACACTTATAAGATATAGCTTGCACATATGCTAGCATGTCATGATTTATACCATTTAATTTACATGAGCAATTTATCAAGCACTTGGGGAACTTAATCTATGCACATGATACTAAACAACATGTAGGCATCACAATTTCAAATCCCAATTTACAAATCAAGGGGTTTTAACATGAATTCACATGAAACTACACACATGATGAATAATTTCATATGAAACTTGTAATAAACCATGGGTTAGAAACCCAATTAACATTTTAATCATGAATACACTCAAATCCAACATGAAAATCATGAAATCAATTTACTTGTAGTTTAAAAGAGTTTCTTGAACTTCAAGGGTGGAAGGAAACCCTTGGATGCACACTTCACATATCTTGGTGCTTGAATTAGTGAAGGTTGATGGTGTGTTCTTAAAGATTGAATTTGAAATTAGATCCCCTAGGTTTGTTCTTGAGAGCAATTTGAGAGAGTGAATGTTTTTTCCCTCGCAATGATGTAATCGTGTGTTTTTGGGGCTGAACAAGGATAAAAAAGACCCAATTACCCCTCTGAACGTAAGCTTTTAATAACTGAAATCGTGTCCAGTGATGCGAAGACTGATGCACCGCATCAATGGCATCAACGCGATGACCAACGCACTGCATCGAGTTCGTATTGGTTCATTGGAATTGCACTAAAAGCTAGGGGAAAATATTTGTCGATGCGATGGTTGACGCGGTGCATCGAGATTGCATCGACCCTTTGTTTTGGTCATCCATACTTGATTCAAACGAGGTTCGAAAAATCCAAAAATTAGCCAATGTGACCTACTGATATTCCTAATCATGAATCAACCTAAGAATCAATATTTTAAGGTCATAAGGGTTATGAAATAAGATCGCCAACTTATGAAGGCTAAAATAAATTTTATGTGTAAACACTTAGCTGAAATTTCTAAATTTGGGACCTCTTTTCATGCTTTAACAGACTAAGTTAAGCTTAGAATTTTTGCAGGGTCTTACAATTCAAATGCTTAAACTTTAGATCATGTGAACCTGTGGGAAGTTTTTTGGTCTTAAGAAACGTTAATGACTTTAATGAATATTCTATTGCAACATCTTGAGGAGCTCAAAGCATCACCTTCGAGAAAACTGGTATTAGAGAAACATAAAACACACCTTTAATAGGACGAATAGCAAATTATTTAAGTACATCTATCCGACATTGACCATTAAATCTCCCCCATTTCTTAAATGGAAAATGAAACAATGATGTATTACCTACAACCTTAACAAACTTTCCTTAACTATAATAAAAAATAATATCCACATCAAGCAAAACAAATAATAACTTTGACCAGTTAGACAACAGAAAATAGCCTTATAGCAATATTTACCTATTATTGCAGCAGATGATGAATTTCATTATGCCTGTATTTATGAAAGAACTAGGTACTTGTTTAGTTTCCTTCATATGGTCATTTTAATTATGGTACATAATTGTACCTATGTGCACGCTATTATGTTGAATTGGCACCCGCAATGCGTGTACTTTTTTCTTTCAAAAAGATTTGTTGTCACTGTTATAGGGTAAGGTTCCAACAGTTGCATAATCAAATGATATTATCATAAGTGATTGAGAGATCTCAAGCTATAGATTTCAAATAGTGATATGACAATCTGAAATTATACCATACTAAATGTCCAAAAAAAATCAGATAAAATCATTGAAATAGATTTAATAGGCTAACTTACAATCCCTAAATGAAGTTGATACTATCAAAGAGAGCTTTAACAAGAAGAGAAAGTTGTGAATTTTCCATGTTTAATTAGCAAGGCATAGTTGATTGCATAGTTATCTTACCACATAACTTGAAGTTGATGGTGGCATGTTACGACCAAAGAAGGTTCTTTGACTGCCCACTAGATGATCGACGAGATGATTGCACGTACCATTAGAAGTCCAATAGGTAAAATCTTTGTAAGACCCCGTAGAATCCTAATCGTTTGAGTCCTTTAAACAATGCCAAAAGCGGTCCCAGACTTAGAAAATTTTAGCGAAGTGTTAGCACTTAGTCATTTCTAAAGCCATCAAACTTTGAGGAATTTATTTATAACATTTCATACCTTAGAAAGTTAGTTCTTGAGTTGTTTCATGATCGGAGAAGTCAATAGTACATCACGGATGAGTTTCGGAATTTTTGGACAAGCATAAGGGCACATTTGAAACTCCAAAACAATGGATCAGGGCGATTGGCCCGCGACGCCTTGCCCAGTATAGTGCTAGGGAAAGCCCGCGATGCACTGCCCAGAGCGGCGCTCTAGAGCCCGCGGCACCCTGGCCAGTCCAATCCAGGCAACTTCTGTAGTTTTGTTCCATATTTTGAAGGGAAAATGAGTCATTTTCCCCTTATGCAATAGCTCCAAAACTCAGGTTTAAAGACCCAAACAGTAAAATTACTCATTCTTTTCACAAAATCCTCTAAAAAACAAGCCCTAGCTTCATCAAGTTCAAGAATCAAGCCTCAAGAACTCACCCCAATCTCCACAAAATTAATAATTAAGGTATGTTAGGTGTTCATCTATGGGTTTCTTTCACCCATAGAGTCCAAGATTCCATTTTTAAAACTACAAGATTATTGATTCATGATTTACATGCTTGAAATTGGATTGTATTCATGTTCATGACATTAATTGAGTTTCAATCTATGATTAATTGAGGATTTAATGAAATTGAAATAACATGTATATTGAATTGTGTAATTTCCATGTTGTAATTCTTGAATTAGCAAGTTTGGGTGTTGTAGTTTCAATGTTTAGATATTTTTCATGATTATATGTATTAAGTTATGCCCCCATGTGTTTGATGGAATGTCCATGTGAATTAAATGGTGAAATCATGACATGCTAGCATATGTACGAGTTTATACCCTACATTTGATAAAATATCTCTATGAATGAATTATAAACCAGTGGACCTTGTTATGCTTTTCATGATCATGCCATGTTTTAATTTTAATGCTATTGAGTCCTGGGATTATTCAATACCCAAAAATCTAGTTATTGACAAAGAGCTACTGTAGTTACAGAAGTCTCAGTAATATCATGATTAGTAGTACTCAGTCAGTACAGAACTCAGTTAAACTCAGTAAACTCAGTCCAGTTCAGTTAGTTAACATGATCAGTAATAGTTCAGTCAAGCCTACTACAGTTTAGAAATCAGTTCAATATCTATTCAGTTGGGAGTAGGATTCAGCACCGAGTGAACCCAAGGATGGGGGCTAGCCTGCCAGTAGAGGGTATGATCCTTAGAAGCAGTCCTTGCATTTCAGAACTACGTAGCCATCATAGGTTGAGACATCAACCTACCAGTTGAGGGTTGATGAGGTATTTTACCTGCTAGTTGAGGGTACCACCATTCTTGTTCAGAGCACCTTCCAGATGAGGGTGTCTCAGCAACTTGTCTTTACCTGTGGCACAGTACTGATACTCTTCCAACTAGGGTTACGGGTTGGACCCTAATCAGTTCAGAGAGAGGCATGTTGGTTAGATGATTATCTCCTATAATTTCAGTTTCAGTCTTAGTATAGAACTTAGTTTAGTTCTACAACACCAGGACTATCAGAAAAAGTCACCCAGCTCAGTGTAGAACTTAGTTTAGTTCCACAGCATCAGGACTGTTAGAAATAGTCACCCAGGTAATAGTAATATAGTCATCAGTGAACTCAGATATCAGTAATTCAATTATCAGAACACAGTATCTAGTGTTAATATGATCTCAGTTACAATATACGTAGTTATGTGCATAGTATTGCGTAATTAATATTTATAGTAGTTAAGGCCTTCTGAGAAGAGTGGTGGAGATGGTGGTAAGTGGCCAAAGAAGAAGTGGAGGAGTTCTGGTTCTTTCTCCACAGTTAGTGCTCCTTACCCAAAGTCGTCTGGTGATCGTCGGTCTCAGAATGATAGTGCATCCCTGTAATACCCCGTACTTTCCCTATCTCAATTTTACTTCTAGAGTGTATAGGATCAACTTAAAAAATGAATAAATCTTGATACATGTAGAATTTTCTAGTTATAGAACCACCAAGTTGTAGATAATTGAACCATCTTTCCAACGATACCAATTTTTCCTTAATCCGATACTCGGTTGAGAAGTTATGGCAATTTTACTGAAAAAAGTAGGGCATTTCGACAGGCACCGCATCGCGGTGAAGGAAAAAATCGCAATTGTCCAATTTCTAGTGGAGCACCCCAATTTTGTCTCATTGTGGTAAAACTCCAATTCCTGTTTGTCCCTTTTCCAGTAGCTCATCGCGATTTGCCTATGTCGCGCCAAAATCCTTAAATGGATTAACGCTGCATCATGGTGGAGTGCAAAATAGTACTCGCCGTTTTTCCAGTGGCACAATATGATTATGCCGCGTCGCGCCAAAGGCTAAAATGGCGATCGTCCTTTTTCAATTTTCCACCGCAATAGCGGCACAATGCGGTGGGTGGAAAAATTGGGATTTCCAGCTTCAAGTAATATTTTAAAAGAGCAATTTAGTATTTTTCCAAGCCGCAAATCATGTAAAACACAGAATTAATCCTATTCTAACCATTATATGCATATTTTCATAAAATCTACTCTCCAAGGAAACCCTAGAATTCAAACCTTCATCTCTAAAAAATCCAAATTCCTCCATTCTTCTTCCAAGACAACTCAAAATTAAGGATTCTTATTTCAAGAACCTCAAGAATCTATCTTCAAGAGCATAAATAGGGATTCAAAATTCAAGTTTCTTCATCTAATCATCAATTAAAGTATGTAGGGTTTTTCAACAAGGATAATCCTTTCATCCTTGTGCCCAAAAATGAGTTTTTGAAGATAATTTTACATGAGTTTTGAATTAGGGTTCATACCCAATTTTGTTATTTGTAAGATTATAAGATTTTTAAAGATTTAGATATTGAATCGCATGTCTACTTCCGTATTTTCATGCGCATTACAGTAATATCCAGATTTAGAATTGAATTATCAATATTTTCATTATTAAACATAAACTTTATAACGATTTAACATGAATTTGATGCATGGGTTATTAGCCCTAGTTTGAATGTTGTTATTTCAAGAAGATTATGCTTTTAAGTATTCCATGATTTGTTATATTCAGATTTTGAACAAAGATTTGATCTTTTGATCTCAGCTTAGACATGGAATCCACTTTATAGTTTCAGTTATAGTTTAAATTAATTGGTATACAGTTGGTTTCCAGTATAAACTATCTTACTAGTTTTTAAAAGTGGATTTCCTCAAGAATTAGCATACAGATTAAAGGGAGTAGTATTTAGCACCGAGTTGCGTATGTTCACATACCCCAGAACTATGAGCAAACATAGGTTAAGATTATTAGATTATTCTTATTTCTATATGAATAACAGATACAGATGTGATCACTTAGATTAGGTTATACTCCTTGGCAAGAGTATGACACCTCTCCCCAACGTGAGGTTTTCCCACAAGGGAACTAGACGTTGGACACTATGATAGCTCACATAGTGTATGTCGGTTAGAAGAACCTCCCTAATAGTAAAGACTAGCAAAATAGTTTTTAAAAGTATTTCCCTACAGTCTAATAAAAAAGACTACAGAATAATCGTAACAAAATAGCTTTTAGAAACTAAGTGTAAAGGCTCATGATTTTTATTGATATATTGTTTTGTATAAGTAATTAGCTACTAGATTTAAGATTTTGGATATAAAAGTGAGTCTTTTCTACACATAGACAACATGATTTAAAGATAGAGTGTAAGTAAAGCTTTTAGAACCTAAATGTTATGACTCACTAGATTTATGCAACATGTTTTGCTATTCATGATTAAGACTTTCATCTTTCAGATATTCCAATTTATGTGAGTCATCTATATTTAGCATGCATTCTTTTACAAATTGATAATAATATTGAGATATTGATTTACTTATGCATTCACCCTCATATACTCAATACAATCCAGAAGTACTGATCTACATATACGTGTATGTGCTACATTGTCTCATAACGCAGGTTCAGGTGCTCAGTTTTAGCAGCGTGAGTGATTTCAAGTATCTCTATCTACATTTCGACAATTGGTGAGTCCTTATAGTTTGGGGACTTAGTCATTCAGTTTTCCAGCTTATTAGTATAAATGATTCAGTATTTTCAGACAGTTCGAGTCAGCTGGGGGTTTATCCCAGTGACTCTCTAACATTAGTAGTAGAGGCTTGTCAGGTTGCGAGATTAAAATTCAGATTTCCATTATTGATTGATCAGACTCTTGATTTTAGTATCTTTAGATATTATATTCATACAGTTTCAGTTTAGCTCATACAAAATTTCGCATTTTAAACTTAATTTTATATCGATACTTCGCTATTATTAGTTTCAAATTTAGTAGATGGCTTACAGGGTTAGGTTAAGGCTACTCATATTCTTGAGCACCGTGTTAGGTCTCTGGACCCATTTTTGGGACGTTACAAACTTGGTATCAGATCCTATGGTTATAAGAGTCCTAGGGAGTCAGACAAGCCGCGTTATGTAGAGTCTTGATCATGGGTGTGAAGCGCGCCATATTTATGAGCAAGAGGCTATGGGAAGTTTCTAGGAAATCATTTTTTTTATATGATTTATCGTGCTTACAATATCTATATCTTCTTTTAACTCGTGCTCTTATGTGATAGTTGAATATGCCTATCCGCTGAGCTAATGCCCGCAAAAATAATAACCAGCCACCTTAGCCTGCTGACCTTCTAAAGGAGAATGTATCCCATGCTCAATTTTGGGCTGCCTTTCCGGTGATGGCCCAAGATGTGACTGCCAATTTTCAGGGCAATCATCAAGCGGCAGTCCCACTTCAGTAGAATAGGGATTTAGCAGTAGCAACAATTCATGACTTCATGAGAATTAATACACCAGAGTCCTTTGGGTCAAAAAATAGGTGAGGACCCACATCTTTATTTAGATGAGGTAAAAAAGATCACCCATATTATGCAAGTTTTCGAAGAGGAAAGTTTAGAGTTGGAATTCTATAGATTGAATGATGTAGAATATGATTGGGTGGTCATGTGGAAGAATGGTAGAGGTGAGAATGTAGCTCCTATGAATTGGCAGGTATTTCAGGATGCTTTTCTAGACAGGTTCTTTTCGTGTGAAATGAGAGAAGCTAAGGTAGAGGAGTTTGTGAACCTGAGGTAGGGCTCAATGACAGTGAAAGAGTACTGCCTTAAGTTCAACCAGTTGTCTAAGTATGCCCTTGATACGATGGCTGACCCTAGGGGCGAGTATGAGTAAGTTTGTTACTGGAGTATCTAGCTTGGTAGTTGAGAAGTGTAGGACTGCCATGCTTATTGGGGACATGTATCTTTCTGGGTTGATGATTTATACCCAATAAATTGAGGCAGAAATACTGAAAGAGAGAGAAGGAAAATAAGAAGGCTAGAATCGGGCAGTTTGAGTATAACCAGACAAAGTTTGGAGGGGGAAATCATTCGTAGTTTAAGAATAATTCATCTGTGCCAGCTCCATCTTCAGCTAGTGCTCCTGCCCCAGAGCTAGGTAGGAGCAATGGGGTAAGACTTCTATGTCCAGATCTTAAAATAGTTCGAGTGGTAAACACAGTTATCCTCCATGTGCTAAGTGTGGTACGAATCATCTTGGTGAGTGTTTATTGGGATAGAAAGGTTTTTATGGTTATGGTAAGTTGGGACATGGAATCAAAGAGTGTCCGCATGCTAAGCCGGGAAATAGGGATGTTCGTCCCCAGACTCAGGCTATTAGCGCACCAGCCCCTCCAGGCCACCCCTCCCCCCCAAGGCACATCATCTAGTACCGGTGGTGGTCAACGCCAAAATTAGTTTTATACTTTACCATCCCATCAGGAGAAGGAGGATTCACCAGATGTTGTTATTGGTATGCTTCATGTCTTTCATCTTGATGTTTATGTGTTGTTAGACATCGGATCGAGTTTCTCTTATGTGACCCCATTAGTTATAGTAAATTTTGAAGTAGGTCCTAAAAATATCTTTGAGCCCTTCTTAGTTTCCACCTCAGTGGGTGAGTCAGTTGTTCCCAAAAAGATCTATAGAAAGTGTCCTAGCACTATTTTTCATAAAGTCCTGTTAGCAGATTTAATGGAGTTAGATATGGTCGACTTTGGCCTTATTCTTGGTATGGATTGGCTCTATTTCTGTTATGCATCCATAGATTGTCGCACCCGAGTGGTGAAGTTTCAGTTTCCAGATGAGCCAGTCTTTGAGTGGGAAGATAATTCAGTGTCTCCTAAGAGTTATTTCATATCCTATATTAAAGTCAGAAAGTTGATCTCAAAAGGGTGTAAATATCATCTAGTTCGAGTCAAATACACTACGTCTGAGACTTCAATAGTTCAGTCAATTCGTGTATTCAATGAGTTTCCTGATGTTTTTCCCAAAGATTTTCCAGGGGTACCTCCCGCTAAGGAAATAGAATTTGGTATTGACCTTCTCCCAAATGCTCAGCCTATCTTTATTCCTCCATATCATATGGATCCAACCGAGCTTAAGGAGTTAAAAGAGCAACTTAAAGATATATTATATAAAGGTTTCATAAGGCCTAGTGTCTCTCCATGGGGCGCTCCTGTCCTATTCGTGCAAAAAAAGATGGTTCTTTGCGAATGTGCATTGACTATCATCATCTGAATAAAGTCACAGTTAAAAACAAATATCCTCTTCCTAGGATTGATGACTTATTTGACCAACTCCAAGGTGCAAGTTAGTTCTCCAAGATAGACCTTAGATCCGACTATTATCATCTTAGAGTGAGAGAATGTGATATTCTAAAGACAACTTTCAGAACCCGTTGCAGTCATTTCGAGTTTCTAGTGATGTCATTTGGTCTTACCAATGCCCCAACATTCTTCATGGGCTTGATGAACAAAGTGTTCAAACAGTATTTGGACATGTTTTTCATAGTCTTTATCGATAATATTCTTGTCTATTCTCGTAGAGAGGATGATCATCTAGACCACCTTAGAATTATGTTTCAAACTCTTAGAGATCACCAGTTGTTCGCCAAATTTAGAAAATGTGAATTTTGGCTAAGATCAATAGCTTTTCTTGGTTATATTATTTCCAGTGATGGTATTAGAGTTGATCCCCAAAATACAAAAGCAGTAAGAAACTGGCCTAGACCTATTTCTCTGTCAGACATCCAAAATTTCTTTAGTTTAGCTGCCCATTATAGACGCTTTGTTGAGGGTTTTTCTTCTATTGCATCCCCTATGTCTAGATTAACTCAAAAGAAATTTACGTTCCAGTGGTCCGATTCCTATGAGAAGAGTTTTCAGAAGTTGAAGACTCGACTTACTTAAACCCTAGTTGTAGCGCTACCTTATGGTACAAATGGGTTTGTCGTATATTGTAATGCCTCTACAATCGGTCAGGGTTGTATTTTAAGTCAGATAGGTAAGGTTATGGGCTATGCCTCTAGACAACTTAAGCCTCATGAAAAGAACTACCCTACCCATGACCTTGAGTTAGCTGTTGTTGTGTTTACATTGAAAATCTGGAGGCACTATCTTTATGGGGTACATGTTGAAGTGTCTACGGACCACAAAAATTTACAGTACGTGTTTACAGAGAGAGAGTTAAATATTTGTCAGAGAAGGTGGTTAGAATTATTGAAAGATTATGATATAAGTGTGTTGTATCATCCGGGCAAGGCCAATGTAGTGGCAGATACCCTTTGTTGATTGTCTATGGGCAGTGTTGCTCATGTGGAGAATGATAAGAAATAGTTAGTTTGAGAAGTTCTTCATTTAGATATATTGGGTGTAAGGTTGGTTGACTCAGCTGAAGGTAATGTTTCGGTTCAGAGTAGCTCAGAATCCTCTCTAATAGCAGAAGTGAAATAGAAACAAGATAAGGATTCTAGTTTGGTCAAGCTGAAGGGTTCAGTTAAAGACCAAAAGATAGAGGTTTTCTCCTAAGGGAGAGATGGTGTGTTGAGATACCAGAGTACATTGTGTGTGTCATGTGTTGATGATTTGAGGCAGCGGATTATGGTAGAAGCGCATGGTGCGCGTTACTCCATTCATCCAGGAGCCACCAAGATGTATCGTGATCTGCAGGAAGTCTATTGGTGTAGTGGTATGAAGAAAGATATAGCAAAATTTATAGCCAAGTATGCGATTTGTCAATAGGTTAACGTTGAGCACCAAAGGCCTGGTGGCACTTCACAGGAGTTTGGCATACCCACTTAGAAGTAGGAAGAGATGAATATAGAATTTGTAACTGGATTACCCCATTCGCGTCGACAACATGATTCGATATGGGTTATTGTAGACAGATTGACTAAATCATCCCATTTCTTGCCAGTTCACACATCCAACACAACTGAAGATTATGCTAAGCTGTGTATCAGAGAGTTGGTTAGATTGCATGGAGTTACCTTGTCCATCACTCAGATAGGGGTACTAAGTTTACCTCTCACACTACAAAAAATGGGTCAAATTGTGGGGGTTTATTTGCGGGGGTTATTTTAACTTTCATAAAATTATATGAAATGCGAGAGTTAAAAATCTATCACTAAAATATATAAAGTTACGGGGGTTATAGACCCCCGCTATAAATTGCGGAGGTTGTAAACCCCCACTATTTACCAAAAAAAATAACAAGCGCTTATTTACCATAAAAATATAAATTTACAGGTGTTTTAGACCTCCACTATAATCGAAAAAAATAGCTTAACATTTTCCCTCTTTTTTTTAACTGGGCAAATATTTTCCCTCATTTTCCCAAATTGGTAGGCAGCTCCCAATTTTCATCGACCCTCTCTCATTTTCCCTCTGACTTTCCCTCTCTCATTTTCCCTTTCACTTTCCCTCTCACATTTTCCAAAAGAGTCATTGAGCTTGGATCTGGCTATGGCTAAGGTGGATTGATTGTTGCAATGACCACAGAAGTACGAGAAATCTCCACTGATTGTTCCACGGTACGACCATGCACTCATTCAGTGGTAGTTATTGTTTCCAATTTTTGAGCAAGTTCTTGGGTTCATTGTTCAGGTACAAAAGTAAACAAAAAAAACAGCAAAGAAAGAAAAACAACATTTAGTGACAGTAGCACCAGCACACCCCACTAGATTTTTCTTGAAAGAATTTTGAAGAAAATCCCCTTTATCAACAAAAACCAGTTGGGATTTGGAAGTTAGGCACATTTATTTTGTGGTTGGGTCCTGAAAACTCTGCATAAATTTCTTGGTATATACATACAAAATACCCTTTATCATGGCTTTATGTACATATGTATTTCCTGGGATTTTGAATAGGACAGTGGCAGTGGCTTCAGATGCTTCAAAGCCAACTCCTTTATTCTCTGAATGGATTCATGGAACAGATCTGCAGTTTCAGTTCCACCAAAATCTTACTTAGGTTTCAACTTTTTTTTTGAATATTTGAATCATGTTGGAGCTTTGTAGAATGCTCATGCTAAACTATTTTTCAGTTGAAATTTTTCAGATATAAAAAAGATAACAGTTTTCCCATACTTAGTTCTTTTTATCTGATTGCTAGTTGCTTGTACTAGTATTTATTTGTTTTCTTCTAAATGGTGATCACTGATTCAATCAATTTAAGTTTATTTGCGGAAGCAGATTCAAAATTTGAAGTTTATGAGTTTCTATAGCTAACTTAAATTAATATACAATAATAATTGAGTTCACAATTAAATTTCATAACGATGGAAATTTAGTGAATTTATATATATAAAAGCTATTGGATTCTCATTAACTCGCAACTTATGCTCTAGATCCACCCCTGATTATTTGGAAGTAAAATTTTCTATTTTAACTGGATTGTTTTGTCTCATTGTCACTGATTTAAGATGTGAAAAAGGATATAGTTATTGATATTTAAGTGTATGTAATTGTCAATTTAGGATTATAATTATGCTGAGTGAGATGGTTATTTTTGTACTCATTTATTGTGAAGGTCAAGAAAAGGTCACGTGTGGTTCAGGCTTCTTTGTCAGAATCCGGAGAATACTACATACAGAGACCACCAACACCTATTTTGGACACTATCAACTATCCTATTCATATGAAAAATCTTTCTCTAAAGGTAGAATTTTGTATGTCAATTGTCTCCATGAAAAAAGTTTATACCATGGTTGGAAAAGTTGACTCAATAAATTATGTGCTTAAAGTTTCAAAATAAATTTTAATGTAGGAACTTAAACAACTAGCAGATGAGCTAAGATCAGATACAATTTTTAATGTATCAAAGACTGGTGGTCACCTTGGTTCCAGTCTTGGCATTGTTGAGCTTACAGTTGCTCTTCATTATGTCTTCAATGCACCCCAAGATAGAATACTCTAGGATGTTGGTCATCAGGTGGTTATCTTATTTTCTGATTGCTATGGTTCCAGTCTTGGCGTTGTTGAGCTTACAATTGCTCTTCATTATGTCTTCAATGCACCCCAAGATAGAATACTCTAGGATGTTGGTCATCAGGTGGTTATCTTATTTTCTGATTGCTATGGTAAACTAATATTCCTAGAGGCTTCAGTATTCTTATTTGATGGTCTGTTTTGAATGTTGCAATCATATCCTCACAAAATCTTGACTGGTAGAAGGGAAAAGATGTCAACATTAAGACAAATAAATGGACTTGCTGATTTACTAAGCGGTCGGAGAGTGAATATGATTGCTTTGGGACTAGCCATAGTTCCACCACCATCTCAGCAGGCCTAGGTATATATTCATTCTACCCTTCTTCTGTACTGAGTTCAACACAAAATAAGACTCGTGATACTTGAAGTTTTCTCCTCAAACGTGGACCAGATTTGAACATAAGTAATAATTCACTAGGGGTTTCATCTAGCGATATGAAAGCTGGGTCTTTATTTGAATTGGTATACCTACATCCATACAAGTTAATGTAACTTGTCTTATGCTTGCTCTTCTGGTGATATAAGATGTATATATCATAAATGTACATAAATCATAGCTCTATAGGTCCACTCAGTTAAAACTATGGTACTTCATTATTAATCTTCCTTAAGTGTATGGTCCGTAACTTTAGCTATTAAGACTTTAAAGTGGTTTCTTTGAATGATCAGGGATGGCTGTTGAAAGAGATCTGAAAGAAAGAAACAGCAATGTTATAGCTGTAATAGGTGATGGTGCCATGACAGCAGGCCAAGCTTATGAAGCCATGAATAATGTTGGTTACCTGGACTCTGATATGATTGTTATTTTGAACGACAATAGACAAGTTTCTTTTCCTACTGCTACTCTAGATGGGCTAGTTCCTCCTGTTGGAGTTCTAAGTGGTGCTTTGAGTAGGTTGCAGTCTAATAGGCCTCTCAGCGAACTAAGTGAAGTCGCTAAGGTTTGCATACTGATAGAAAGATTTGAATAACGGTTTTTCTAATAAAGAAATTGAATTGGGTTTTATGTGATTGAAATTTTTGCAGGGGGTTACTAAGCAGATTGGTGGACCTATGCATGAGCTTGTCTTGAATAGGTATTCTCACAGCATTCAGTACTTTCATACTTGTTTCTGGATCATGTTATGTCTGTCATCAATCAGATGCCTACTCTCGGAGATGCCTATTTGTTAGAAGATAATATTGCAAGAGCATCTATTGTTACTCTTACTGCTTTTTTCAGGTATTGTCTCCAATTGGATTGTCTTTTCCCTTTTCATTCTTGTCAAATTTGTTGCCTCATCATTTTTTCCCAATTCAATAGGGGTGGTGGTAAAGTTGGTAAAAAAGTAATTGAACAAAGTTATGCTTCTGTTCTTGCAACACTAATGCTTTAATTGGGCAGCTGTCATGGCTTAGCTAGTACCGATGAACTAGAACCACTGCGGTAATGTGCTAGAGAACTCACCTTTTTTACTTGGTTATCAGAATATTTTCAAAAATGTGTTATTTGTTGTTAGCTATTTACGGTTACCTCACCTGTTTTCTACCTTCCCTAGTGCACTACTGGTTGTATTTCAAGCATTCTGTGAATGTGTTGGTGATCTAGAAATGGAAAAGGTAAGGATTTTTTAGACTAGCTTCCTGGAGATCATCTTAAATAATTGACCTTTTTAAAAATGGTTTTGATGATAAGGATTCTCTCCTACGATCAAATTCTTGCACGAGATGGAGAGCAAAGTGAAAATGAGAAGTGGATCAACCTTATAAGAGATTTGGCTGGCTCTCTTTCTATAAAAAAAAACAAAAGAGGTAGGATGATCCTATATAAACGCCCCTCTTGATTAATTCTTCCATTATTTGCTATTTCTATCTTCTTGTCTCCCTCTGCACATACCTTTGTTAAGATTATAGACTAGAGTTGAAAGACTAACTTTATACTCCGAACTAACAGAACTTACTGAATTGATACTTACTGAAGGAAAAGGAACTTGTTAAAATGACAAAACTCCCATGCTTCAATATTTTTCTACCCTTTCTTTCCTATTTGTATCCTTTTGTCCCATTTCTTTTTCACCCAACAGCTCAAGAAGATTGGAAGAGTCCTCCTTCTGCTAGTGTGTGTGTAGAAATTTAGTTCCTCAATTTAATTTGTGTGAGAAAATAGCAAATTTCAATTAGAATATTTTCTCAGGTCCCATCTATATGTTTGATACTGAGCAAAGCACTGGATCGATCTTTGAGATTTCAACGGGAATCAGCTGCTGTGGCTTTATCAGAGTATATTAAGGTTCGTTTCCTTTGTTGTTTTTTCATAAATATTTTATGGGTATTTGATCAAATAAAAACTGACAAGAGTAGGATGAATCACACCAGATAGAGGATGTAAGTATCACATATAGAGGATAAACAAGAGAGGATTACGTAAAGTGGTTTGTTTGTATCCTATGTAGACAAGTTGTGCACTGGTTCATATGTGTGACAATGCAATGATTAGGAATGTTCTAAAAAGATATGTGATAGACCTAGACTTATAGATAGAAAGACACATGATCACTGAATACAGACTTCGTTAATAATGAAACATAATGTAAGAAAATGATAGGTGATTCTACCTACTTGTTGTGTCTTAGGTTTAGTTGTTGTTGTACTTGCATTATATTTGGTGCTTGCTAAATAGGCTGAATGAAGTTTCTTTTTGTGTGTGTGTCTGATTGGAGGTTATACCTGAGAGTTTGATGTAACTATGAGAAATAGAGAACCTTTGATCTAAAAAGCCCCTACTCTTCACTGTTGTGTCTCAGAGCTTTTATTCGAGTTCATGCTAATCTGCAAGTACTTTTCCTAGGTGTTCTACTATGCTCTAAGTCCAAATGATGGTACAGAGTTTAGGATTCACATTCATTCTAAAGCGGAGTATTTTATTAACATGTCATCCTTGACATTTGATGCCACAGTAAGGAGGATTAATGAAGATCGAATACAAGTTCTTGTAGATCTTAATGGTTATACTAAGGTACATGTTGAACTTCATCCATATCAATCCTAATTTGGTTACTTTTATGGTTTTCTAGTATTATTTTTGTGTACCCAAAGACAATCTTTCTCTGAATTAATATGCCAGAACTGTCTATGAGGATTTGGTTAGCCTCGCTCCACGTTTGTATTTTGGAGCAATGAATGTATTATAAAAAATTTACCTAACTAAGCTACAAACCTGTGAAAAGTTCTCTTGAGGTGCACATTTGTTGGTCTATATTTTGTTTACAGTGATTCTATATTTAATGTTTTAAGTAGCATTACAACATGATATTGATGATAAACATCATTTTGTTAGTTGCTTAACAACAGAATAACATGATATAAATGATCTTACTTCAAATTATTCTTGGTGTTGTTTTGAAATTCCTTATGAATAATTATATTATTTGCATAATATATTGGGTGACATTCAGAGTTGCAATAACTATAAGGGTATTAAGCTGTTGAACCACACTATGAAGATTTGTGAGAGGGTGGTTGAGCGGAGGTTGAGGAGGGTAGTGTCTATTTCGGAGAATCAATTTGGTTTTATGCCTGGACGCTCGACGATAGAGACAATCCACCTGGTGAGAAGATTGGTGGAGCAGTTTAGGGAAAGAAATAGGGATTTGCATGTGATGTTCATCGATCTGGAGAAGGCGTACGACAAAGTCCATAGGGAGGTTCTTTGGAGATGCTTAGAGGTGAGAGGAGTTCTGGTAGCATACATTAGAGAAATTAAGGACTTGTACGATGAAGGAAAGGCTCAGGTGAGGACGGCAAGAAGAGACTCAGGGCATTTTCTGGTTGAGACAGGTTTGCATCAGGGATCGACTTTTAGCCCATTCCTTTTTGCGTTGGTGATGGACGTGTTGATGCGGAGTATTCAAGGTAAGGTACCATGGTGTATTTTATTTGTTGATGATGTAGTGCTGATTGATGAGACACGGAGGGGTGTGAATGAGAAATTGGAGGTTTGGAGGCAAACCCTTAAATCTAAGGGGTTCAGGTTGAGTAGGTCTAAGATGGAGTATTTGGAACACAAGTTTAGTGACTCGATTCAGGAGGACGGTGTGGTGGTGGTGTTGGATTCTCAGGATGTTTGTAAGAAGGATAGTTTTAAGTATCTGGGGTCTGTGATTCAGGGGAATAACGAGATTGATGAGGATGTCACTAAACGTAGTGGCGCAGGTTGGATGAAGTGGAGGGTCGCCTCACGAGTGTTGTGTGATAAGAAGGTTCCACTTAAGCTTAAAGGTAAATTCTACAGAGTGGCAGTCCATCCAGCCATGCTATATGGAGTGGAGTGTTGGCCAGTCAAGAACTCCCATATTCAAAGATTGAAGGTAGCAAAAATGAGAATGTTACATTGGATGTGTGGACTATCTAGAGAGGATAAAGTTAGGAATGAGATTATCTAGGAGAAGGTGGGAGTGGCTTCGGTGGAGGATAAGATGTGAGAAGGAAGGTTGAGATGGTTTAGACATGTGATGAGAAGGGGCATGGATGCCCCTGTTCGGAGATATGAGAGGCTAGCTTTGGATGGCTTCAAGAGGAGTAGAGATAGGCCTAAGAAATACTGGAGGGAGGTGAATAGGCATGACATAGAACTGCTTCAGATTACTGAGGACATGACCCTAGACAGGAAGATGTAGAGGTCGCGGATTAAGGTAGAGGCTTGTGTGAGTGTGTAGCCTGTTTCATGTCTCAGTACGACCTTGGTATACTATTATCTATCTTGAGCTGAGGGTCTATCGAAAACATCCTCTCTACTTCCTCGGAGGTAGTGGTATGGACTGCGTACATTTTACCCTCCCCAGACCTCACTTTGTGGGATATACTGGGTCTGTTGTTTTTGTTGTTGTTGCATAATATATTTATTCGGAATTCTAAGTCTGACTCACTTAATGTCCTCTTTACTTATATGAAAAGCGGTTTATCGATTGATTTTTATACTTTCTATTTTTATGTAGCCAAGTGATGCAGCTAGTGGATCTATTTCGCCCATGGATGCAAGTAGATCACGCAATGATAATGATCCTAATGACATTCTTTGATTTCATTGCATTTTTCTTGGATATTCAATTATGATGATGTAATTGTTTGGTTAGAGTGGATCTTAGAATATTGAAGTTTTTGTGTTTAAATTTGATTTTGGAGTTTGAAGATATTAATGTTGAAAATTTAATTTTAAAGTTTAACGTTCAATGTATTTTTGATATACTTATCAATTATAATGTTTAGTTACTCATGTTGTATTAATGATATATGAATTGAACAAATATTGAGGTTATGTCTAAAGGAACAATTAAATTTTGAGCTAAAATTAAAATCTATAATTAGTTATTGAAAATTAATGGGCATATTAAATTAAAAAAAATTACAGAGGTTTTAAACCCCAAATTTTAAACAAAAATTTATTATAAAAATAATTAAAATTAGAGTAACGAGGGTCAACCAAAAATTATGGAGGCTTTAAACCCCCGCAACTTTTAAATAAAAATTTATTATAAAAATAATTAAATTTAGAGTAACAGGGATCAACCACCGCAATATAACTGCCGCAAATTAATTATGAGGGTAAAAAAATGCCGCAACTTGTTTGTGATGGCTCGAATTATGGGGATTTTGGGAACTGCCAGAATTACATTTTGCGGGGGTTTAAAACCCCCACAAATCATAAAATTAACCCTCACAATTTGATCCGTTTTTTGTAGTGCTAGTTTTTAAAATCCTTTCAGAAGGGTCTTGGTACCTAAGGTCATCTCAGTTTAGCTTTTCATCCACTGAAAGATGATCAGGCAAAGAGGACCATTCAGACCTTAGAGGATATATTGAGGGTATGTGTTCTTGATTACAAAGGCAGTTGGGATGACCACTTGCTATTGATCGAGTTTACTGACAATAACAATTGCTATTCTAGTATTCAAATGGCCCTGTTTGAGGTTCCTTATGGACGGAGATGTAGATCACTAGTCGGTTGGTTCAAAGTGGGTGAGGCCACTTTTATTGGGCTAGATATGGTGTTTAAAGCCATAGAGAAGTTCAGTTGATTTGAGAGAGATTGAAAGCAGCTCATAGTCGTCATAAATCTTATGCATACGTCAGGAGGAGAGGTCTTGAGTTTGAAGTAAATGATCTTGTGTATTTGAAGGTTTCACCCATAAGGAGGTGAAGAGGTTTGGCAAAAAGGGGAATCTTAGTCCTCGATATGTAGGCCCCTACAGGATTTTGAGTCGTGTTGGGAAGGTAGCATATGAGCTCGAGCTACCTACATACTTTTCATCAGTTTATCCAGTGTTCCATGTATCCTTACTGAAAAAGTGCATAGGCGATTTAGCTGTTGTAGTCCCTTTAGAAAGCACAGATATTCAGAATAGCCTTTCTTACGAAGAAGTTCCCGTAAATATTCTTGATCATCAAATCCGTAGAATAAGGAACATAGAATTTCCCTGGGTCAAATTTCTGTGGAGAAATCTGTCCGTTGAGGGTGCTACTTCGGAAGCAGAAGCAGACATGCAATCCAAGTATCCTCATCTCTTCTCCACGAACTCATATTTGGCCGAAGGTAACATTTGCATAATTTAGTTCTTTTTCTCGTAAATTCATGCACCCGCAGATTAGTTCAATCGCTCTGTATGTTTTAGATTTAGTCATGCAGTTTGTTTTAGTTGTCCATGCCAGCATATAGCCTCAGTTCCTCAGTATCTTCAGTTTAATTAGTCTCATTCGAGGACGAATGTTCCCTAGAAGGAAATAATATAATACCCGTACTTTTCCTAGCTCAATTTTACTCCTAGAATGTCAAGAATCAACTTCAAAAATGAATAACTCTTGATATATGTATAAATTTCCATTTATAGACCCACCAAGTTGTAGATAATTGAACCATCTTTCCAACGATACAAATTTCACCTTAATCTGATACTCGATTGAGAAGTTATGGCGATTTTAGTGAAAATAGTAGGGCATTTTGATAGGCACCACGTCGCGGTGAAGGACAAATTGTAATTGTCCAAATTCCAGAGGAGCACTACAATTTCATCACGTCATAGTAAAACTCCAGTTCTTGTTTATCCCTTTTCCAGTAGCTCATTGCAATTTGCCTATGTCGCGCTAAAATCTTCAAATGGACTAACACCGTGTCACGGTGGAGTGCAAAATGGGACTCGTCCTTTTCCAGTGGTGCAACGCAATTACGCCACATCACGCCAAAGGCTAAAATGCTGATCGTCCTTTTTTCAGTAATCCACCATGATAGTGGCGCAACGCGGTGGGTGGCAAAATCAAGATTTCCAGTTCTGAGTAATATTTTAAAAGGGCAATTTAGTCTTTTCTAAAACCCCTAAATCATTTAAAACACATAATTAATCCTATTCTAACCTTTATATGCATATTTTCATCAAATTACTCTCCAAGGAAACCCTAGAGTTCAAACGTTCATCTGCAAGAAATCCAAATTCCACTATTCTTCTTTTAAGATAGCTCAAAATTAAGGATTCCCAATTCAAGAACCTCAAGAATCTATCTTCAAAAGCATAAATAGAGATTTAAAATTCAAGTTTCTTCATCTAATCATCAATTAAGGTATGTGGGGTTTTTCAATAAGGATAATCCTTTCATCCTTGTGCCCAAAAATTAGTTTTTAAAGATAATTTTACATGAGTTTACATGAGTTTTGAATTAGGGTTCATACCCAATTTTGTTATTTGCAAGATTATGAGATTTTGAAAGATATAGATGTTGAATTGCATGTCTACTTCCATATTTTCATGCGTATTGCATTAATTTTCAGATTATGATGATTTGACATGAATTTGATGCATGGGTTATAAGCCCTAGTTTGAATGTTGTTATTTTAAGAGGATTATGCTTTTAAGCATCCCATGATTTGTTATATTCAAATTTTGAACAAAGATTGATGTTTTGATTCAGCTTAGACATGGAATCCACTTTACAGTTTCAGTTTCAGTTTAAATTAACAGATATACAGTTGGTTTCCAATATAAACCATCCTACTAGTTTTTAAAAGTGGATTTTCTATAGAATGGGCATACAGGTTAAAGGGAGTAGTATTTAGCACCGAGTTGGGTATGTTCACATACCCCAGAATAGTTTTTAAAAGTATTTCCCTACAGCCTAATAGAAAAGACCACAGAATTATTGTAACAGAACAGTTTTTAGAAACTAAGTGTAAAGGCTCACAATTTTTATTCAGATATTGTTTTATAAAAGTCATTAGCTACTAGATTTTAGATTTTAGATATAAAAGTGAGTCTTTTGTACACTTAGATAGCATGATTTAAAGATAGAGTACAAGTAAAACATTTAGAAACTAAATGTTATGACACACTAGATTTATGCAATATGTTTTGCTATTCATGATTATGATTTTCAGCTTTCAGATATTCCAGCTTATGTGAGTTATCTACATTTAGCATGCATTATTTTACAAATTTATAATAATATTGAGATATTGATTTACTTGTGCATTCACCCCTATATACTCAGTACAATCCAAAAGTATTAATCCACATATATATCTATGTGCTACATTGTCTTACAATGTAGGTTCAGGTGTTCAATTTCAGCAGCGTGAGTGATTTCGAGCATCTCCATCTACATCCCGACAATTTGTGAGTCCTCATAGTTTGGGGACTTAGTCATTTAGTTTTCCGGCTTATTAGTATAGATGATTCAATATTTTCAGACTGTACAAGTCAGCTGGTGGTTTGTCCTACTGACTCTCTAGTATTAGAAGTAGAGGCTTGTCAGACTGCTAGATTATGATTCAAATTTTTAGTATTGATTGATCAGACTATTTGAGTTTAGTATCTTCAGATATGATATTCAGACAGTTTCAATTTAGCTCATGCAGAATTCCGTATTTTAAACTTGATTTTTTTATCTATACTTCCCTATTATGAGTTTCAGATTTAGTAGATGGTTATAGGGTTACCTTAAGGATACTCGTAGTCTTGAGAACCGTGTGACATCTCGGGACCTATTTTTGAGGTGTTATAATCTCGGGCACAGGTGCCTAATCTCAGGCTAGTGGGGTTCAGTCAACTCTATCCCACTCTTTTGATAAATTTTATGGGTGGTCGCACCGTGGGTTCTGTGAGAAAAGTAAGAACATATATTTTTACTGTAGTCAGATTGGTCACATGTAGCATAACTATAGTGTTACAATGGCTTTTGGGGCTAGCAAGGTCCTAGTTGCCTCTTTATCTGCTCCTACACCAAAGGGTGTTGCTTCTGCATCTGTTTCTACTTCTGGTACTGGCGCTGGCCATAATCAGTTATATGCTCTTGCATCTCACCAGAGGACTCTCCCCATGTCGTTATGGGTATGTTGAAACTTTTCTCATGTGATGTGTATTGTTTACTTGATCTAGGGTCCACTCTTTCTTATGTGACTGTACATTTTGGCTTTGGTGCTGAGTTTATTTCTTATCCCTCTTTTGTATCTACCTCGATTAGTGCCTCTGTGATTGCTAAAAGAGTCTATTGGGGGGTGCGGTATCTGTTAGTTGTAGAGAAACTCTTTTGGGTTTGATAGAGTTTGATATGGTTGACTTTGATGTCATATTGGGGATGGATTGGTTGCATTCGTGTTATACTTCCTTAGATTGTTGGACCCGTAAGGTCATTTTTAAATTCCTTAATGAGCTGGTCATTGTATGGAAAGAGGCTTCTTTAGTGCCTAAGGGGAGGTCAATCTCATATCTTAGAGCCCGAAAGTTGATTTCCAAATGGTGTTTGTCTCATTTGATTTGGGTTAAAGATTCTAACTCGGAAGGTCCTTCTCTAGAATCTATTCCTATAGTAAATGAGTTTCCTGAGGTTTTCAATAATGATCTTCCTAGTGTTCCTCCTGATAAGGAAATTGATTTTGGGATTAATATTGTTATGGAAACTTGTCCTATCTCTATCCCTTCTATAAGATGGCTCCAACTGAGTTGAAGGGGTTTAAGGAGCAATTAAATGACCTTTTAGATAAAGGGTTAATTCATCCTAGTATGTCTTCTTGGGGTGATCCTTAATTGTTCGTGTGTAAGAAGGATGATTCTCTTCGGATGTGTATTGATTATCGTCATTTGAATAAGGTGACTATAAAGAACAAATATGCTCTTCCAAAGATTGATGACTTGTTTGATCAACTTCAAGGTGCGAAGTATTTATCCAAGATTGATCTTAGGTCGGGTTATCATCAACTTAAGATTAGGGAAGTGGATATCCCTAAGACTGCCTTCAGGACCCAGTATGGTCACTATGAGTTCCTGAGTATGCCTTTTGGGTTGAACAATGCCCCAGCGACATTTATGGATTTGAAGAATTGGGTCTTCCATCAGTTTTTGGATTTGATTGTCATTGTCTTCATCGATGACATCTTGGTCTACTCTAAGAGTGAGGCGAATCATGTTGATCACCTCTATGTTGTGTTGCAGACCTTGAAGGACCAATATTTGTATGCCAAGTTCTCTAAATATGAGTTTTGGTTGAAGGTTGTGACTTTTGTTATCTCTAGTAAGGGGATCATAGTAGATCCGCAAAAGGTTGTAGCGGTTAAGAAGTGGCCTAACCTGCGACTCCAATTGATATTTGGAGCTTCTTGGGTTTAGCCAGTTACTAGAAGAGATTTGTGGAATGTTTTTTAACTATAGCTTCCCTGTTGACTAAGTTGTCCCAGAATAAGGTCAAGTTCTTGTGGTCGGATGCGTGTGAGGGTAATTTTGAGAAGTTGAAGGATAAGTTAACTTCAGCTCTAGTATTGAACCTGCTCGAGGGAAATGAGGGTTTTTTAGTGTATTGTGATGTTTATCGAGTTGGGCTTGGTTGTGTGTTGATACAACATGGTAGGGTGGTGGCCTATGCTTCTAGGCAATTGAACGTTCATGAGAAGAAATACCCTACCCATGATTTAGAGTTGTTAGATGTGGTATTTGTGTTGAAGATTTGGTGTCACTATTTCTATGGGGTTCATGTTGATATCTTTTCTGATCATAAGAGGCTACAGTATGTGTTTACTCAGAAAGTGTTAAATCTCAAGCAAAGGAGGTGGCTTGACTTGCTGAAAGACTACAATATAAGTCTTCACTACCATTTAGGTAAAGCTAACGTATTTTCTGATGCTCTTAGTAGATTGTCCATTACTCATGTGGATGAGGATAAGTGGGAGTTGATGAAGGACATTCACCGTTTGGCTAGTCTTGGAGTTTATCTCATGGACTTTGAGAATGATAGTGTATTTGTAGATCAGGTATCGCAGTCATCTCTTATTGTTGAGATAAAGGAAAAGCAAATATTGGATCATGATTTGATGAAGATTAAGAAGAATATGGGTCAGCAAAAGGTTATTGACAATGTGATATATGGTGATGGTATCTTGTGGTACCAACAAAGGTTATGTGTTCCTGATGTCGATGGAATGAGGGAAAGGATTTTGGCCGAAGCACATGTATATTGTTATGATATTCATCCTGGTTCTACAAAGATGTATCATGACCTTAAGGAGTTCTATTGGTGGAACAATATGAAGCGGGCTGTGGCTAACTATGTGGCTAAGTGTATGGTGTGTCAACAAGTAAAGGTTGAGCACATAAGACCCGGGGTTTTGTATCAAGAGATTGAGTTTCCCGAATAGAAGTGGGAGGTGATTAATATGGATTTTGTTACCGATCTTCCTCAGTCTCGAAATCAGTGTGATTTGATTTGGGTTATTGTGGATAGGATGACCAAGTCCACTCACTTCTTACCGGTGAGGACTGGTTATTCGGCAGAGGATTATGCCAAGTTGTATCTTGCAGAGATTGTCAAGTTGCATGGTGCTCCTATTTCTATCATTTTTTATGGTACTCCATTCTCATTGTATTTTTGGAAATCATTTCATAAAGGTTTGGGAAATAACGTGTGCCTTAATACCGCTTTCCACCCACAGTTAGATGGACAAGCGAAGAGGACCATTCAGACATTAGAAGCTATGTTTCGTGGTTAGTGTGGTTTGGGTTGCATTCTGTCCAAGGTACGAGTAGATATCTTACTAGTCATATGCTAGGGTACGAGGGGTATAGTACTAAATCGTATGATGTCCTATGTCTAGACTA
Organism: Capsicum annuum; assembly: GCF_002878395.1. NCBI lineage: Eukaryota > Viridiplantae > Streptophyta > Magnoliopsida > Solanales > Solanaceae > Capsicum > Capsicum annuum. Next base: position 90,272,432 of record NC_061122.1, read on the forward strand.
GAGAATTCTACCTAGGGTACGATTTAGGGGGGGTTCCAATTGTATGATTAGATATAAGTTGGTCTAGGAACTCGTATGTTGGACAGTGTTTGAGTCTAAGTTGATACCTAGGATACGAGTGGTGGGTACCACTCGTATGTTGGGGTATGGTTTGGGTGGTGTGGTTGTACCCTCCTGCGATCATATTTTCAGCTTTTAAGTGAGGGTATTTTGGATATTTTCCACCCCAATACTCTTAAGTCGCCACGTCTTATAACATTTTATTGCCTCTTACAACACACTTTTGAAAGATCAAAACTCCAAAAACACTCTCTAAACTCTCTCTTAAAAATTGGGCTAGGTTTTTCTCTAAGTGTTCATCTCGAGTCTCAAGGGTCAAGTTTTTTTCGTGAATCTTCATGAATAAGGCATGCGAATCTTCCCTCATTGTTAGTTCTCAAATATCATGTGTTTTAAACATTGATTATGATTCATAAATGGTGGTTTTAAAAACCAATATTGGAGGTTTTGTTGCATATTGTTCAGTATTGTCTACTCTTGGTTTAAATTATATTTATTCATGTTTTTGGTGATAGTTTGCATATGTGGGTGCTTGGTAATTATGGTTTAACAAATGGGTCATGGGTAACCCTAAACTTGATGGTTTTTACTTTGGTTTTGGTCTTGGTAATGGTATGTCCTCAAAGTGTTTGTGAAAATGCCTAAGAGAATAAACTAGTCATATGTTAATGGTGTTTTAAACTAAGGCATTGGACTAATGAATATGAATGGTTGGTAAATGGTTTTGTAAAGGCCTTGTTAGCCGTGTAATGATTTAAATGGTAACTTTGGTGGTTTAATTGGCTAAAAGGGGTTTGAGTCCTTAAACATTAAATTGATTTATGTCTTCACTTAATAATGGGTTTGAGTCCCTAAACTTTGAATTGAACAAGCATTTTTGTTAGACAACGGGTTCGAGTCCTAAAGTCAAATGAATGATTGGTTGATTGATAATGGTAGTGGCATGTTGTATGTTTGCATGTGGTGTTGGTATAACGATACCAACGAAGTTCCTTTGGTAAGTAATTGGCTTAATGGTTGTGAATGTGAAATGATGGTTTTAAATTGGGCTTTAAAAGCGGAATGTGTAGTTGGGTCGTGAAAGTGGAGTCCAAAAGAACTAACACTGGTAACTACACTAGTCGGTGCGGGTGTCTTTGTAACCGGGTGGTTTGAGTCCCCCGAATGAATATGTGAATAGGAGGTTTGATTCCCCCATAGTACATGTATTGGTGCTTAAGTCACCTTGATTGTTATGGGAGGTTTGAGTCTCCCATATAGGCATATAAAATTTTGGATATTCTCTGGTTTGTATGGCTACACGTACTAGGGGCTTCCCAGCTGGGGAGAGTTGGGCCCATATAGCTCGTAGGTGCCTTGTTTTATGATGGCTATGCTACGCATCCCAGGTTAATGATTTCAAAGTTCATACTAATCTTGTTCCCTACCCCAGCATGGTATATATATATATTGCATTGGTTGATTGGATTTGAACTATTGGCATTAGTTTATCCATATCCTTGAGTTACATGCTAGCGCTCCAACCACTAACCGAATTCAACATTGTATCCCTACGCGGTGCATGTGTTGGTCATATTTTTACACCTCCTACTCAGTGATTGGACTCAGGAACAACTTGTGTTGACTTGAAATGGTGAGCTTCCTTACTTTGTAAGGCTCAATTTCTTGCTTTGAGTTTTCTTATGTATTTATTGATTTAGACTTGGAGATTGGTCTTGGGTATGGTTAGGGGCATGTCCCAACCGGATATTCTTGGATTTCTTTTAGAGGCTTTGTATGGAAAAATGGTGGACTTGGGTACGTTATGGTATAGGTATGGACTTGGTTATTATTTTGGTTTTGTTATGGTTGTTGGTTAGGCATTGGGCGGTTAGACTTGTTTAGGTTGGTCATGGTCTAGGACCTATCCCAAAGTCTTTGTGTTGTTAATCACCTGATCTTGTTATATGTTTGGAGTTCATCCGGCTCCGGGTATATATTGGTTGGTTAGATTGGGTAGCGGGATGATCTATGGTTCTTGTTGCGCTTGAGATGCCCATTAAGACAAGGCCCTGGTTTGAGAAATGTCATTTATAATTTCAAACTGCATTATTTCTTGCTACCCATATGTGATATATGAGAGTGGAAGACGCTACCCATAACAGTTGTCTACTTATATTTATTGGGGCCCTTCTAGTTATTCTATTCCACCACCCTTATAGCTCCAAGTTCCTAATTTCTATTTCTAGCAAGAAGAGCAACATTGCCATACAAGTCTTGGAGAAAACCCATTGGAAATACAAGTGTTCTATTGTTTAATCCACATTATCACATAGTGCACAGTTGTCCTCATCACATAGTCCAAGTCTCTTTAATCTACTTCTTGTCAGCAACCTTTGTGTGCATTGCTAGCTAGCAGATAAATTGTTCCTTAGGAATGCTAGCTTTGCACCATACACCTCTCCACATGGGTCATTTATCCCCTTGACCTTTAGTCCATATATAGTCACTATGCACGCTATATTTTCCTTGTTGAGTCAACCATCCATTTTGTATGTATCCAACTCCAAATTTCGACTCTAATACACAAATTTGCTTACAGTACCAGCATGACTCCAGTGGGGCTTCATACTGCCACCAATCTTGTCTTTTTTATGTAAATATGATTTACCTATCTTAACCACAGAGTGTCAGTTTTGTTTGCCACATTTTAGATATGTTTAGCCACAACAACATCATTCCATTCTATGCAATCAATCATTCCTAGTCCACCTTCTTGTTTGGGTCTGTAGACAAGGTCCCAAGTAATTAAAGAAGGCTTGTTTGTCTACATGTTACCAATCCATATCTAGTTCCTGCATAGTGTCACCACCTGTTTCAACACCTTCCTAGGCAGCAAGAACATTGATGCCCAATATGAGTGTATATGTATGAGTATAGAGTTCATAAGTTGTGTTCTTCCAGCATGCGATAAATTCTTGGATCACCACACATTTATCTTACATACCATCTTATCTAACAACACTTAACAATCAATTGTTGATAGTTTTTTTTGGGATATTGGTACCCCCAAGTATTTGAAAGGTAACTTTCCTTGCTTATATCTTGTAGCTTCACTCAACTTATTTAATTCTTGTTGATCCATTTTGGCTGAAAAATGTTTGATTTTGCTTCATTGGTTGTAAAACCAGATGCCATAGAGAACGTCTTTAAACCCCTTAACATCAGTATCACTGATTTGATATCACTTTTTCTGAATATCAACATATCATCGGCAAAGCATAAGTGATTCAGCTTTAAGCTTTGACATTTAGTATGGAATTCAAACCCCTCTTGTTCAGCAATCCATTTCATAATTCTTGAGAAGTATTCTAAACACACCACAAATAATATAGGGGACAGGGGGTCACCTTGTGATATACAACATTTATAAGTGTTGGAACTGTGCAAATTTATCTTGTTTTATGTTATTCAATGGTCTTTTATCAATAGGCCCAATCAAGATTTTAGTACTGAACCATCTCTAATTAAATAGTACTTATATTACAAATGACGCAAATCGAAGACAACTGTCCAGTAGCTTATGTACGATGAATCTTTTAATGAGCTTGGCAACTATTACACCTGTTAGATTTCACCGGAATATATTTAGTTCTTTAATTAACGAGTATTAGCAATAAACATCAAAAATGACCTCTCTTTTTGACTGATAGAATAAGCTAGAATATTAATATCACAAATATTCTATTCATCCTTCATATTCAAAGTAGTTAACCACCCTTTAAAAATGATCTTAAAGCAAAGAATTAACATCTAATAAAAATATATCCTCATATCATTTCTCGAATGCTCTCTCTTATATGTTGTTGTTTCTTCTAAATACATCAACTATTTCATCAATTCCCATGATCATCAAATTTCTATTCTTGAATCAATAAAGTTATAGACCAATCCCACATATAAGCTACTCCTACTCCAACTTGAATTACACATGTTCCCAAATCATAAATTCTCCTTTTTAGAATAAATTTAATTAAAAAGGTTGTCTTTACCGCAACACATACTACCAAAGAATATGTGCATGTATTTCACTTGAATATAACTAAGTCAAATTACAATCTTTTCTTTTGATTTCTAGAAATTCAGTAAAATGGTCAGAAGAATTTTCGATATGTTGCTTTCAAGTTTTTAAACATTGAAATCAAATATCAGGAATGAAAATTAAAGGTAGTCATTCTATAATTATGTCAAAATAAACGACATATCTTCCATGTTTTCAAGATTTTATTTTGAATAAAAAGATGAATTTTAAGCTATGAAAAAGAGGAGATACCTTAAGACTATCAGAAAAGAGCATGCTTTGATGCATAGAAACCTCATCAAAGTTGATTGGCTCTCTGGGAAAGGTCTTATTAGCCGGTGAATTTAGTGTCTTCGTTGAGTACCTGGTAACCAATTCTTATCCTGTAACAACCATAATACCGACATTTAAAGAAAATGAAAGGAAAACAACTATAAAATAAGCTATTAGTTGTTTGCTACTACATACAATCTCAAAGTGGTCCTTCTATTTCCTTTCAGAAAAAAACAAATACTATACAATCCTGAAAACTGGTGATGAATAAAAAAGCATACAACAGATCAAACCAGATAGAAACAACAATAAGAAAGACAAGAAAGAACCATGTCAGGATACTGTTCTACATTATCTCTGCAACTATATTCTAGAATAATCAAATCATTAAAGTTTAGCCCTGAAACTTCTAAAAAATCATTCTTGCAACTGAAACCAAAACAATTACTCTCTTCACAACAAACTTACACATAACAGCACCGACAATACAACACTTTAAAAAGTAAGAAACATAAAAATAAAACAAAAACTGAAAACTTTGAAATTAAGAACAACCCTAAGAAAAAATTACCCAACAACTGCAAGATTAAAGTACTCATCAAATTTCTAAATTTGCAATCTTTATTTCACTTAAAGAGTAATAATCATGAAAAAAAATTCAAGTTTTGATATTAAATGAGAACCCCAGTTGGGCAAACCCCAAAAATTACAAGATTACAGAGAATTAAAAAACTCACATTTTCAAATTAGAAATCTTTATTTCACTTTCTAATTAACCAAATAGATCAAACCCCACAAGTAAAACTAAAAAGTACGCATTAAGAAAGATTTAAATCCTAGCTCAGATAAAATCACTAGATAATTTCTTCTCAATTATCCTTAGCCTTGGTCGGAGTTGACACGTATCCCATGAAATTAATTGTGAAATTAATTGAGGTGCAAAAACGCTAGACTAGACAGCAGGTTATAAGAAAACAACTATTGTAAGAAAAAGACTAACCTGCAAAATACAATTTATGAAGAGCATAGACCAAATCAACATTGTGAATCCACAATGCACAGATTTCATAGGATATTTATCCTCTTGGAAAAAATAAATATTCCTTATTTGCATATGCAAAGATATCAAAACAAGGATTACACAGTAAGCAATGGAGAACATACTAACAAGTTTAGGTAACAACATAGAAGTCAAAGAATTAACAGTTTTGTATAGATCAAGGCTTCACACTAATACAAATGAGTAGATAATAGCGTGGATCTGGTATATCTCTGTCCCTGAACAGTGGCATCAGCTCCTTTGAGCTCAATCTGTTAAGCGATAGAGAGAAGCAGAATCGTAATTTATTTATTTCATGATGGAGAATGAGAATTTTATACTCACGTTTGGCTGAAGATACAATTGATTTGTTGAAGCAAAGTTGAAAGGAGTCTTCACCGAGATAGATTCATGGTGCTTGTAAGAATTTAAAGTGCCTTTTTTATGCCTTTCTAAAGCTTGCTTCCATACAAATTTATGGTGTTAACGACTGATTGAGCTCGAGATATCATCATCCATGTCATCCCCATTTGTCGTCGACCGCCGAAACCTTCTTGGAGAATTCGATGAATAAGATACAGTGAGGAAAAACTTTAGTTTTCTTTTCTATCCTTAGATATTTTTTAGAAAGTGCATTGGTCATTTATTTTTGTCTTTTGCTATTTGTTTTTTATTTTATTTGAACTGGGTTGGGTTTGTTTTTTTGAATCTGGGCTATTTGATTTGTCGTCTATTTATTTTGTGCATTGTTGTTTTCAGTTTTAATAAATGGCCCAAGACATGGCTAAATTGACTTTAAATAATAATAATAATAATAATAAAGTGAGTGTGATTGATGTTCAAACTTTGTAAAAATGGCTAAAACATGGAATAAGATTTAATGATCATTTTTGTGTCAATAGTTTCAAAGAAAGTTTTAATTATGTCCATTCCTCTATTATTTCTTAATCAAATGATAATATTTTAATCAAATAATAAATAATTTAATTATATTATACTATACATAAATGTTTAATTATTTATTATACTAGAATAAGATGTTGCAATCTATAATTTTAAAATAATACATTATTTATCCTCGCATCGTGCGGATATGTATACTAGTAATAATAATAATTATAAAACTAGGTGTTTGCAAATTAGGGGTGTGAACATTAAATAATTTGATAAATATCAAATTATGTAAAAAAAAATATATTTAAACTAATAAATTATATATGATATAAAATGATAATACAAAAGTAATAGAAAATAAGTTTTATATTTTCAAATCATGAATGTGACATGTCAAAATTTATTTAATACCACAATAATGAGTAAAAGTATTAATATTTAAAATTAATAATTTTGATAAAAATAGCAGCCTAAGTGGAGCATTGAGAGGAAAAAATTAGGTGTCAACAGCTGTCCCTTCATTTCTTGAGAATGATGAAAGAAATTTCGAGCAATGAAAATTGATTAGTAGTCAATTTTGTCCAATCAAGAAAATAGTTCTTTCGAATTAACGCAATGAGAGGTAGTTTTAAAAATTGTATGACCGAAACTTCGATTTTAAGTTGCCTACATATCTCTGATTTTATGAGAATTAGGTTGTGTGTAGTTCTAGATTTAGGAACGGACAATATTTCTAAAAGATGTTAATGATAAAAGATAGGCATCAAAAATAATATCATGGATCGATGAGATGGAAGTGAATAGGATTTGAAGCAATGACGTAAGGAGAGGTATGAAAATAAAATGTAAGCGAGTTTCAAGTTGATTTTATGTGACGGATGGATAAACAGGACATTTCAAAGCAGGATTGACAATTGTTCCAATTTGTTACTCTTTCTTTGTTACCTGTATACTTTCAGTATACTAGATAAAAAGAGTTAGGGCATGCAGCTCAATTAAGCAAATGTCATAAATATACAATCATATGACCATAAAGAAAGCTTATCTATTGTAATGTCAGATTGGTTGTTGGGGTTCTTGATGCAATGTCGGATTGACTATCGGGCTTCTCAATGCAATATTGGATTGGCTGTTGGACTTCTCGATGCAATGTCATATCGGTTGTTGGGCTTCTTGATGTCGAATTCGCCGTCAGGCTTCTTAATGTTGGATTGACTGGAGGGCATCTCGATGCAGTGTCGGATCGGCTATCAGGCTTCTTGATGTTGGATTGGATGTCGGGACTTTATTAAATCAGTTTTCAAGATTCTCAAGTTGTCGTGGAGTGATTTCTAACATTTGTACCTATTAATCCTACACTCAAAGAAAAATAGCGAGTTTGTAAAAAGGTGGAGGTTGATTTGTGCCTCTGACTCGACTGAAGTGTCCTCTTCTCGATGTCGCTAACTTATGTTCTATGAATTTATAGAACTTACGATGCTTAAGCTTGGAGAATATACATGTACTTAAGGTTATTTGTTGGATTTGATGTATTTTAGGAGTGATTTTTCAAAATACTAGGTTTTGGATGTTAAATGGAAGAAAGGGAAGAAAATTGGAGTTTCTGGCTACTTAGAAATTTTTGGGCATATGTGACCTAAGTATGTATGAGAACTTGAAGTCTCGAGGCTCAGAAGCAGGAAAAAAAAGGGTCGTGGTCACTGAAAGCTCTGACAATGCTTCAGTAATTCAGGAGTGTTTTGCAGGAAATTAGGCTATGCTGAGAATATGCATATACTTTAGGCTATGTTTTTATATTTGATGTGTTTTGTATGAAATTAGGTTTTGGATGCTAAATGCAAGAGGAACTATGTAAAGTAGCTTGAATCATAGTTAAAAACCCAGTTTAAGCCTCTACTACCCCAGGTACAACTTTCTCCTAATGAACCATCAGGAGTCTATACAATTCGTATCTTGGACAGACCTTAAAGTCGTACGTCGGACAGATTCGACACATCTTCAGCAGTGCTTTAGTATTTTGGCCATAACTTTTCACCCCGATATCGGATTAAGGTAAAATTGGTATTGTTGAAAAGATAATTCAATTGTCTATCTGTTGGTGGTCTTAAGATAAAAAATACTGAGTACATAAAAAGGTATGCTCAGTTGAAGATGACAATAGCTACACCCTTTGCAAGAACTTAATCGTTAAGGGATGTTTTCACTTTTCTATAGGCAAAGAACCATTTGTGATCTTAATATGCATCTAAATCTAGAGTTGAAGTGTCAAAAATATATGATTTAGAAGTCTGAGTACGTCCTATATTGAGATTTCATATACAAACTAGTGATCAAGACCTAAAAGACTAAAGTCCTAGGTGGATAAGAATAAAGGACACGAGTCGTATACTTAGTTATGAATCGTAAGCTGAAGTTGTATGCAGAATAAAGATTTGAAGCCTTTGGAATATTAGACACTGGAACGGTTATGAAAAGGCAGGTCACAACTCGTAAGCTGAGGATACGAGTGAAGATCGAGTCGTACCGACTGCCGACATAACATCACTTCTCCCATTTTGGTTAGGATTTGTTTCCTGGAGTTTCCATATATCCCAATTACACTCCTATTATGTTTTTAAGTCCTATTATGTATGGGTAATTATGTTTTCCTATTTTAATTAGGATTTGATTTCTAGTGTTTTCCTATTTTATTTAGGAGATGATTTTTAGGGTTTTCCTACTTTAATTAGGATTTGGTTTTTGTATTCTATAAATACCCTTTAGGCTTTGTTTTATTTATTCATCATTCATTCAATAAAACATTCACCATTTTTGAAATTCATCATATATTGATTATAATTTTTGATTTGTTCTTGGTTTGTTATTCAATTTAAGACTTTGAGATTTATTCCTCATTATTTGGAGATTGATTCTGTAATTTTGTCTGTGGATTCCATGATTGATCTCATAAATATGAGTGGCGAATTCCCTTAGGTAGGATTGTGGGAACTCTGGCAGATTAGATACATAGAAGAAGTTTGATATTCATCTATTCTAGGAATGCATGTATCTTAATCTTCTTCACGATAATTAATCTTGAGTAGCGGTCGTAACTTAAGATAGCCTGTATTCACATCCATTTGATAACGAAGAAGCTTGTGATTGGAAAAAAGAAGATTAAGACAATAATTTAAGATTTCTACCTTTACCTTATAGTCCCTGCATTCCATCTTATCACTTGATTCGATAACTAAAGAGTTTGTGAATTGAGTCCGTAGCAAGGGGTGACAAGGAAACACCATGAGATGATAATCAAGTTGAAAGGGTGAAATTTATCTTCACACTCAAAAGGTGACTAATAATACATATCTTGTAGGTTTTGAATACAAAAGAACATAATAGGGGGTTGATCGCGAGAAATCTACCGAGTTAAAAAGCCAGGGAGAACACAAGCCTAGTGTTCATCTTCTATTATTTACAACCAAGAACAACCAATTATTTTCCTTTTTATTTTATTTTAACAAATCCCCCATTTTACTTTTATGCATTGGCCGGTAATTTCAACAAATTTGAGAAAGATTTCTGACGTATTGCTTTTGGATTTGACCCCAACCTAGTTGGATTACTATATTTGACAACGACCGCTTTATCCTTCAATTGGAGGTGTCTTTTGGGCGTTATCAAATTTTGGCACCATTGTGGGGGAATATGGTCTCGAAAATCTTGATTGAAATTGTTGGAGTTACTGGGTTTATTTTATTTTATATTTTTATTATTTTATCTTATTTATTTTTATTAACCTGCTCTTCTTAAGATGACAGCCCGGCCAGAGGATGTATAGAGTGATGATGAGTCTTTATTTATTGATCCTATTCCTTATGATATGGTGCATTACTACAAAGGTGTGATAAATATATTATTGGAACATAATGAGTGCATGCTTGACACGTTGGAACTCCTGGAAAAAAGAAATACAATATCATATTCATGAAGTTGTTAGGTTTGGCTTGGATATTTACCTCTTACAAATAGAGTTGGATACAAAAGTTGTTGCATGTAACGCCCAGCGACTTAGTGATGGGTGGAAGAGTCAAAAATTGATCATGCTCTTATGGATAGCGTCACTCTTAAGGAGAGTATATTAGAGTTGTGTAGGGATGTAAATAAGACTTCAAATTTGGAGTTGGGGCGCGTTGGACCTCATTCTAAGTATTTTTACATATTCTATTTGAATAGTCAGATCTTAATCAAGCCATCCGATCCTAAAGAAGAGTACATAAAGGAGGAAGAATACGTCTATATTCTTGAATTTGCTGAGATAGAATCAAAGAACTACATTTCTCAAGTAAGAGCCAAGAAGTACAACATGCCATATCTATTTCTTGGGTTCTTTATCTTTATACCTCCACCCCATGAGCACAATGAGAGATTACAAAAGCAAATACGGGTGAAATTCATAAGTTCAAAGTGGAAAGAGAAATTTGAAGGCAAACTATTGGGATACCTTGATGAAGTCTGAGTAATCAAGGTACCGATGGACTTGTTAGGGAAGTCTAAGTACCCAACAAAGTCCCATCATGCTGTGACATAAAATCAGGTGCGGCTTGGGAGGCAGCCCAAGGTATTTTGTTATTTGTATTTGTATTATGTGATTGACGTTAGATCTCCGCACCCATGGTGCCACATGTATATCTCTAACTCTCTTGTTTTAGTTTGACGCATTAGGGATGATGAATGATTTTAAGTTTGGGGTGAGGCTACTTGTGTGTCTTAATGTCCTCTTGGTGTTTTTGTTGTTGTAGCTCTTTTTTCTGAAGTCTTGTTCCTAGTAGAGCTTGCATTTTTAGGCGTATTGTGTTTTATTTCATGATGTTTTGTGGTTAACTAGGAGAAAAATAAGTATCTGGGGCAGTTGACATATTTTTGTTGATTTGTAAGATAAATGATAAATACCTCTCTAATTGACTATTTTGTAACTATGTGATATGTATATATATGAGACTATTATGAATCTTTTTATGGCATTAGTTTTAGGGACATGATAATTATGGTAAACTTATGCACGAATTGGATAGGTGGCAGCTTGCAATATTGACTTTGTGCCATGTATGTGAGAGATGCTACTTAGTTCACTTTGTGTGTTAATTTTAGAACTTGTCCAGTTAGTCTTTCTTAGGTTGTAGGATAGTGTTTAGGAAAGGATCATAAGCCATTTTTGATAGAAGTCTACTTTTAGCCAAATGACCTTCCATTCATGAATGATATCCCCTGATCCCAATTTTGAACCTGTATGCCTATTTTTCTTATTACACCTATCACCTTCCCATTTTGTATTACAATGAACCTATTTTGGCCCTGGTCCTCTTTGGACATTGTGCCCTTTAACCCAGGCAAATTGCCTAAATTGAGGGTGGCTATCATAGGAGTGTGTGGTGTGAAATGGGTTTGAAGAAGGGTAAAAAGAGAAAGAAAAGTAAGGCTGGGTGTGGTAGAAAAAGAAAATAAAAAGAGAAAGAAAAGAAAATTTGTTAAAAAGAGAAAAAAAGGCTAAGAGACCACACCCAACCTGAATATGCTTTAAAATAAATGGGAGAAATAAGGGTGGAGATAAAGTGAAAATTTTGTTAAGTGTGGACCCCAAAAGTTAAGAGGTTTAGCCACTTTAAAAATCCATACGTATATACCAGCCCCAATCCTACGTTACAAGCCAAAGAAAAGTCTTATAGTGATCCTAACTTAACTATCCGAAAGCTTAGGTAAAGAAAATAAGGGCAAGTCTATGGTATTTGACATGCATTGATTGGAACTTCTTTCTGAGAGTGAGTGTCTCTTGATCGTCCCCACACTGACATGTTTGATTTTATATATGAGTGAAGAGGGACTTCTTTGTTGAGAGGGAACATCGGTTGTATTACTAGTTGCTTACTTATTTGGATAGTGTAACTTGTATATATGCATGGTTGTTTGTTGCTAATATAATGGCATAGATTGATTCCTTGGTGTCACATTGTTGTGCTTCATTAATACACACAGTTGGTTTTAAAGTGATTGAACTTGGAGAGGGTAATGTATTTTGAGCAAAAATTGATGATTGACTTCTATAGGTATCTTACAAAGCTTAAACTATGAGAATATGCATGTACTAAATGTAAGAGGAACTATGAAAAGTAGCTTGAATCGTAGTTCAAAACCCATGTTAAGCCTCTACTACCTAAGGTACAACTTCCTCCTAATGACCCATAAGGAGTCGGTGCGAGTCATATCTTGGACAGACCTTAAAGTCGTACCTAGGACAGATTCGACATAGCTTCAACAGTGCTTTAGTATTTTGGCAATAACTTTTCACCCCGATATTGGATTAAGGAAAAATTGGTATCACTGGAAAGATAATTCAATTTTCTATCTATTGGTGGGTCTTGAGATAAAAAATACTAAGTACACAAAAAGGTATGCTCAGTTGAAGATGAAAATAGCTAGATTCTTCATAAGAACTTAATCGTTAAGGGATGCTTTCACTTGCCTATAAGTAAAGAACCATTTGTTATCTTAATATGCATCTAAATCCATAGTTGAGGTTTCAAAAGTATACGAGTCAAAAGTCTGAGTACGACTCGGATAAAGATGTCGTATATAAACCAGTGATCAAGACCTAAAAAAATTAAAGTCCTAGGTGCATACGGATGAAGGACACGAGTCTTATACTTAGCTATGAATCGTAAGATAAATTCTTATGCATAACAAAGAGTTAAAACCTTGAGAATATTAGACACTGGAATGGTTACGACAAGGCAGGGTAAGATACGTACCGACTGCCGACATAACGTTACTTTTCCCGTTTTGGTTAGGATTTATTCCCAGGAGTTTCCATATATCCCGATTACACTCCTATTATGTTTTTAAGTCTTATTATGTATGGGTAATTATGTTTTCCTATTTTATTTAGGATTTGATTTCTAGTGTTTTCCTATTTTATTTAAGAGTTGATTTTTAGGGGTTTCCTACTCAATTTAGAATTTGTTTTTGGTAATCTATAAATACCCTTTAGGCATTGTTTTATTTATTCATTATTCATTCAATAAAACATTCACCAATTTTGAAATTCATCATGTATTGATTATAATTTTTGGCTTATTCTTGATTTGTTATTCAGTTTAAGACTTTGGGATTTATTCCTCATTATTTGGCTATTGATTATGTAATTTTTATCTGTGGAATCCATGATTGATCTCATAAATATAAGTGGCTAATTTCCTTATCTGGGTTGTGGGAACCCTGTTGGATTAGCTATATAGAAAAAGTGTGATATTCATCTATTCTAGGATTGCATGTATCTTAATCTTCTTCACGATAATTAATCTCGAGTAGCGGCCGTAACTTGAGATTGCCTGTATCCACATCCATTCAATAACCAAGAAGCTTGTGATTGGAAAAAGAAGATTAAGACAGTAATTTAGGATTTCTACCTTCACCATATAGTCCTCGCATTCCATCTTATCATTTGATCCGATAACCAAGGAGCTCGACAAGGCAACACCCTGAGGCGATAACCAAGTTGAAAGGGTGAAATTTATCTTCGCGCTCAAAAGGTGGTTGATAATACAAATCTTATAGGTTTTGCATGCAAAACAACAGAACAGTGGGTTGTTCACGAGAATCTACGGAGTTAAGAAGTCAGGGAGAACACAAGCCTAGTGTTCGTCTTCTTTTTTTTTTACAACCTAGAACAACCAAACTTTTATTTTTTTATTTTATTTTTACAAATCCCCCTTTTTACTTTTACGTATTGGTCGGTAATTTCAAAAAAATTGAGAAGGATTTTTGACGTATTCCCTTGGGATTTGACCCCAACCTAGTTGGGTTACTATATTTGACAACGACCACTTCATCCTTTAATTGAAGGTGTATTTTGGGCATTATCTAAAGGCACATGGGTTGTATATCTAGCTGTGTACTTATTTGGGTTTGTGTAACTTGTATATATGCATGGTTGTCTATTGCTAATGTAATACCATAGTTTAATTCATTTGTGTCACATTGTTGTGCTTTATTGATACACACAGTTGGTTTTGAAGTGTAAAAATAGGAGGTGGTAATGATCTTGAACTTAAATTTGATGATTAACTGCCATAGGTACCTTAGGTTTTCTTTAGTTAAGCATTGTTGTATTATTTTGTTATTATTTTATTGTTTTGTTATGCTTTGTTGCCTGAGGACATGTAACGTTATAAGTTGAGAGTCTTGATGTGCTATGATTTTATAGCACTTACGATGCTTAAACTTGGAGAATATGCATGTACTTAAGACTATTTTGTTGGATTTGATGTGTTTTAGGAGTTATTTTTTAGGAAACTAGGTTTTGGATGCTAATCGGAAGAAAAGGAAGAAAATTGGAGTTTTTGGCTACTTAGGCATTTTTAGGTGTATGTGCCACTTACTGGGTATATATGATCTAATTATGTATCAAAGCTTGAAGTCTAGAGGCTCAGAAGCAGGAATAAAAGGGGCATGGTCACTGGCAGCTCTAACAGTGCTTCAGTAATTTGGCCATAACTTTTCACCCCAATATTAGATTAAGGCAAAATTGGTATCGTTGGAAACATAATCCAATTATGTATCTATTAGTGGGAACGCTGCACTTACCTATGTCTACATATGGTCCATAAGTGACCTAGGTATGTGCAGAGATAACAAGTCCAGAGAGATGCAGGATCTGTACTTGAGTTATGACACTTACCTAGGTCCACATACGGCCCGTATGTGTCCTAAGTAAGTGGACACCACCACAAAAAAAATTGGATCATTTTAGAATCATTTCTTAGGGTTTCTATGTATCCTACATACACTCCTATGATGTTTTTAAGTCTTATTATGTACGTTTAGTTATGTTTTCATATTGTATTTAGGATTTATTTCTAGGGTTTCTTATAATCTATAAATACCCTTTAGGCTTTGTTTAGGAGGGTGTTCTAGCATAGATCCTTTGGGGCTAAGTTAGATCATTCACAAACATCTTTTGATTCTAAGATTGACTTGTGATCTTGGGATCCTATAGTTCTTAGTGCTTTTATTTTGTTATTCAATTTGAGACTTTGGGTTTTATTCTTTCATTATTATGATATTGATTCTGTAATTTTGTCTGTGGATTACATGATTGATCTCATAATTATAATTGACTATTTCCCTTAGCTAGGGTTGTGGGAACCCTAGCGGATTAATGAAGTAGAGGAAGTGTCAAGTCATACTTGATAAATATTCTTGCATGTATTATGGTTTTCTTGGTGCTTATTGATTTCTTAACTATGGTTAATGTTAGGATCCAGCTGGTATTCATTATGAACCGAGAGGGAGGTAGAGATTGAGAAAAAGGAGATCACAACAGAGATTTGGGGTTAACAACGGAAATAAGCTTACCTAAACCATCTTCTTAAGATGGTTAACATTCATTTAATCAACTTGAGACTGAGAGAAAATAGTTGAAACTGAGGTCCAAGGCAAGGGTTAGTGAGGAGACACTTTGAGACCGAGAGGAGATAAGTAAAATTCACCAAAGTATGTTGAAAGGATGTTGGTGATACATTACATGTTAGATTCTACATGCAAGGTATCAGAATAGTTTGACAGTGTATGATAAATCTACAGAGTTAGAAGCCAAAGGAATGCAAGCCTAGTTTTTGTCTTAGACTGTTTATAACCAAAAGCACCAAAATTCTGTTACTTCTTTCTAGTTATGAAAAATCCCCTCTTTTTACTTTTCTACACAGGCATGGTGATTTCAATAATTTCAAGCAAGATATCTGATGTATTCCCTGTGGGATCGACCCCAACCTAGTTGGGTTACTATATTTTGACAACAACCACTTTATACTTCTTAGGAGAGGTAGTTTGGGTGTTATCACCGACCGATGATGAGACTCATCTCGGTCTTCACTTGGGTAGAAAAAAATAATTTTGAAACCATGTTTGAAAATAATTATCTTTTGAAAGTGATAAGTAAAGCTTATTATAAAGAATATAAAAATGTTGTTGAATCATTGACTGTGACATGTTTTGAGATATAACATCTTGTAAGGACTTATTCTTTTGTCCCAGTATATATTTACCTATCACAAAAGATTGTAAAAGACTGCTCGTAAGAATTTTTAAGGCCATCTAAAAAATTCTGCACCAGATTCGTAGTTGTGCTAATGTCAAGCCCTTATAGAATTTTTTAGGTCCTCTAAAGAATTTTGCCCCAGTGTCATGGATCTATCAATGTCACACCATTATAGAATTTTTGAGGTCTTCTCAAAAATTCTGCCCCAGTTAGAATACTCATGAAGGGGAAAAAAGAAAATTTTACTATGAAGAGACCGAACTCCATAGGAGCGCCTACGTATCCCTCTTAAATGAGAATTAGGTCAGACATAGTTCTAATTACAAAGTAAGAGGGCATGGAAAAAATATTAAACATAATATCTATTAACAACGTTTTAATTAATCATCTTGGACCAAACTATGCTATCCATTTTTGCTAGTATGAGTGCTCCTCCTGTCAAGACTCGATGAACCACGTAAGGTCCTTCCCAATTTGGTGAGAAATTTCCCTTTGCCTCACCTTGATTTGGAACAATCTATTTCAAACTCAACTACCCAGCTGTGAAGTGTCTTGGCTTAACCTTTTTGTTAAAAGCTTTGGCTATTCATTTCTGGTAGAGCTGACTGGGACAAGCTGCATTTATTCGTCTTCCATCAATGAGTGCCAATTGTTCACTTAATTCTTCTTCCTTATTGATTCTTAAATACGGTATTTCTACCTTAGAAGGTACCAGCGTTTCACTTCTATAAACTAGAAAATAGGGTGCAACCTATGTGGATGTTCCGATTGTAGTGTGATATCCCAACAATGCAAAGGGTAACTTCTTATGCCAATGCTGATTGTTGTCAATCATCTTTAGACGTATCCTCATGATCCTGTTCGCAGCTTCTACTGCTCCATTCATTCATAGCCAATATGTTGTGGAATTTCGATGCTTGATCTTGAACTACTCACATGTTGTTTTCATCAAATCACTATTGAAGATGGCACCATTGTCTGTGATGATAGACTCAAGAATTTTGAACTGGCAAATGATGTGATTTTGAACAAAATCATCCATGACCCTTTTTGTGATCGATTTATGAGAAATGGCTTCCACCTATTTAGTGAATTAATCACTTACTACAAGAATGAACCTGTGACTACTAGACGTGGGTGGTCTGATGGGACCAATGATATCCATGCCTTAAGCTGCAAAAGGCCAAGGTGAGATAGTGACATGAAGCTTATTGGGAGGGACTCAAATCATATCAGCATGAGTTTGATATTAACGGCACCTCTGCACGTAGCGAATGCAGTCGATTTACATAGTCAGCCAAAAATATCTCGATCTCAATATTTTTATTGCCAACATAAAGTCATTTATATACGGACCATATGTTCCAGCTTGTACCTCTTTAATCAGTCTAGAAGCCTCTCCGGCTTTAACACACCTTAGTAACCCAAAATCAGAGTCCTCCTATGTAGGATTTCACCACTTAGAAAGAATTTGTTTGCTAACCTTCGAATGGTGTGTTTTTGGGCATTTGTCGCATTCTTGGGATAATTTCCATTCTTCAAATATCCCTGTATATCTATATACCACAATTTTCCATTGAGTTCCTCTTTCAACAAGGAAGCAATATGTCGGTTGTTCCTGTACGTGGATGGGGATAGGATCAATATAATTCTAATTCGAATGTCGAATCATAGAGGACAAAATCGCCAATGCGTCTACAAACTCATTCTAGATCCTTGGGACATATTTAACTCTATTTTGCAGAATCTCTTGCACATTTCTTGTACACACTCCACGTAGTGTAAGTGCTTTGTATTTTTTATGGCCTACTCCCCTAGTACCTAATGAATCAATAAGTATGAATTTCCAAACACCATTATTTCTTGGACATTTAAATCATTAGCCAAACGAATCCCCAAGATACAAGCTTCATATTCAGCCATGTTGTTGGTACAAGAAAACCTGAGCTTGGCTGATATAGTATAATGTTGACCAGTCTCCGAGATCACAATGGTGCCAATAGCCACTACGTTGAAATTTATGGATCTACTAAAGAATAATCTCCAACCATCATATTCTTTGGAGATATCCTCCTCTATGAATGCTACCTCTTCATCGGGAAAGTAAGTCTTCAGTGATTGATACTCATCGTCCATAAGATTCTTCGCCAGATAATCTGCTAATGCATGTGATTTCAAAGTCTTCTATGTAACATAGACTATGTTAGATTCACTCAACAATATTTTCTATTTGGCTAGCTTCCCAATAGGCATTGGTTTGTGAAATATGTACTTCAACGGATCTACTTTAGATATCAGATAAGTAGTGTGTGCTGAGAGATAGTGCCTTAAATTCATATATAACCATGTCAAATCACAATAAATAGGCTCTAATAAAGAATATTGAGCCTCATGTGAAGTAAACTTCTTGCTCATATAATATATTTCATATTCTTTCCTCCATATTTCTTAATGTTTCCCCAAGATATAATTAAAGGTATTATCTATTACAGACAATTATAATAACAACGGCCTACCAGGTTCAGGAAGAACCAAAATTGGAGGGTGTGATAGATAATCCTTGATATTGTCAAACGCCTATTGACATTCTGTTTTCCATTCTATAGCAGCATCCTTCTTTATTATCTTGAAAATTGTCTCACAGATAATTATGGACTAGGCTATGAAATGACTGAAGTAGTTGAGGTGACCTAATAAGCTCATCATATCCTTCTTACTATTTGAAGGCGAAAAATCCTAAATGGTTTTGATCTTGGCTTGATCCAACTCTATACTACTACGAATGACAATAAAGCCTAATAGTTTTCCTGCAAGGATTCCAAAGACAACTTTGTTGGGTTCAACTTCAGATTGTACTTTCCCATCTTATTACAGAACTTCTCAGGATCAGTCAAATAATTTGTGCCCTTTTTTGACTTGATGCTGATTCCGTCCATATAGACCTCAATTTTCTTATGGATCATGTATGGAATAGAGTGGTCATGGCCCTCATGTATGTGGCTCTGGCATTTTTCAACCCGAACAACATAAACTTATAGCAGTAAACCCCCTATGGAGTAATAAAAGAAGTTTTCTTAGCATCATTATCGTGCATCTTAATATGATAATAACTGGCAAAACAATACATTAGTGACTATGTTTCATGCTTGGCAAAATTATTAATCAAATTATGGATATTTGAGAGTGGTAAGTCATCTTTGGGACTGACTTTGTTGAGGTCACTATAATCCACACAAACTCTAACCTTCCCATCCTTCTTAAGGACCGACACAACGTTGGCTAACTAGATCGAATAGTTGTCACTTGAAGGATACTGCATCAATTTGCTTTAAGATCTCTTTTTTTATTTTCAGACACAGATCAGGCTTATACTTTATAAGTTTTTGTTTCACATGGGGACAAGATGGACTAGTGGGAAATCAGTGAGCTACTATTGAAGTACTTATCCCCGTCATAGGACCAAGCAAATATGTCTGGGTGCTTTTTCAAGAACCAAATATATTTATTTTTTATCTTTAGTCAAGTGAATGCTGACACGGATTTCTTTTGTGTCTTCAAAATCCCCTATGTTCACTATTTCTGATTCTACGAGGTTTGTCTTAGGTTTATCTTCAAAATCATTAACCTTAATATCAAATTCCTTGGGGATTTCATTTTTTCCCCATCTTGTACTTCACTTATATAATGTTGTATAATATCTTTATGTGTTACAGTATCAAATTCAACATTTTTTAAAAGTAAGAAGGAAAAATAGAGAATAAGCTCTTATTACTGATGCTAAAATATTGCAAAATATAGTGTTGAATAAAATAAAATAAAAACAAAACTGCCAACTAGCTCAAACATCGAGTTTATTAATATTAAAATCATGGAAACATCAAAATAGTAAAAATCTTCTAAGTCTAGCCAAGTGCCCGATGAGGCCTGAATGGAGTGGAGATTCAACTGTTAAGTGTAGTCCTTTGTCCATTGTTCTGAGTAGGGGCTCCTCCCTCCTTGAAAGACACTTATAGCCTCAACTGGTGCCTATCATTGTACACTGATGGGAGTACCCTTTTTACCTTCAAGAAACCATATAGAATGTTTTGAGTCCATATGCTCATCAACATCGAGCATATTTATCTGATGGTATAGAAGAGGATTGTTGGTGACATTCGATGTTGGGTGTTTCAACTAAATTACCTTGGCATCGATTAAATTTTGAATATTGTTCTTCAAGGCAAAACATGCCTCTCTAGGATGCACTTTTATTCCAGAATGATAGGCACAAGTTTGATCATAGAGATACTAACAAACACGGAAGAAATGGGCGTGATGTAGCTCGCTTCTTTAAGTCATTCATACAATTGAGATATGGGTTCATCTAAAGAGGTATATTATTTATTCTCAAAATTAGATTTAGGTTTATGAGTAGGTTGGGATGCTGGAATATGCATGTATCGAGATTCTTGGACATTAATCGGTTGTGCCAGATAGGTAGGGCTTTAGAATTTTGGGTGCATTTGATATGGAGTAGGTTCTTGGTATAGTGGGGTTTGATATGGCACTGGAGGTTGTAATTATTAAGGAGATGTTGATGTTGGGTACAGTATCGAAGTTTGTGGATAAGGTAATAGAGGTGGAGTAGGGGTTTGGTAACTTAGAACACCCTCTGAAGGCTAGGTTGCCAGTAACTTAGAACACCCTCTGAAGGCTAGGTTGCCATCACTACTACTATCTCTTTCTTTTTCTTGTTCTCTAAGGTCCATCCAGACTGTGAAGTTTTTAAAGATTCCCAACTGATGATACTTCCATTATTAAAACATTCTTCCAACATTCCCCCACCTTGATGATCTCAGTAAAACTTTTATCAACAACAATGATTATTTTCTCAAGGTATTATGGCTCTTAAGCACAAATAAAATATTCTTTCATTTGGGATTCTTTTATTGGGGGATGAACTCTTATAGCCTTAGACCTCCACCTCATAGAATAATCCCGAAATAACTCACCTGGTTTCTTTCTCAAGGTCTGCATGTAAAACCAGTTAAGAGTGTTGTCAATATTAAATCCAAACCTCTCTACGAAGTCAAATGCCATGTCAATCTAGCCGACCTACTTCATTACATCCTGTTCCATGTACCATGTTAAATCCTCCATGGTGACACTTGTCATAAATATCTTCATTATTTTTTTTCGTTCTTTCCCACCCTTACCAATTTGTCACAGTACATATGCAAATACGTCGTTGGATCTCCAGCTTTTTTGTACATCTTAAATTTTGGAGGTTTGTACCCTTTCGGTAAATTAACATTGGGGTGAACACACAAGTCTTTATAGTTGAACCCTCTAAATCCTTTACTTTTCTCCTACTATCTTAGCCTCTCAACCACAGATTGCATGGTAGGGTCTTTTGCTAGAGGATCAAATGTATGTTGGAGTAGGTATATGGGATAGTTTGAATATATGTTGGGGTTTGGAGTGTGGTTTCCTGATGATGATGGTAAGATGTGTCTTGGATATTTTTGTTAGAAGGATTTTGTGGTGGTATGGGATTTTGAGTATTTGGGATATTGGATGTGTTGGGTAGGAACATATGGTGTGTTTTGGATGTTTTGGATGGAAATTAGGAAACTTTGGATATTTGGAGGAGTTTGAGGTTGAGATGGTGGCATTTGATGAATTGGAGTGGGTTTTTATGATTTTGGTATTGTGTGGCTATCAATTTGTGGTTCCAGAGGGGTACTCAAAGTAAGAGACAATTTAGCTAAGTTGCGCACCTGTGCCAACTCTCCTTGTAACTCCAATATTCTTTGTTCCATTTTCAGTATCAATTCATTCTGTCTAGCAACGTTTTCTCTCTCAAAACTAGTGCCATCTTTGTCTGTTAGGTTGTGATGATCTCCCATTACTTCTTTACCCTTCTGACTTACAGGTAGAGAGGGAGGTAAAAGAGGAGCCCCTTTTAATCGAGTGGGGTAGGCCAGGGTGCACAAATCAACTTTTTTTTGGGGGGGGGGGGGGCGGCAAAAGCAAAAGAAACAAAGATTTAAAATAGTACATTAATGGCATAAAGGAGTAAGCAAAATAGCACATAAGAAGCACGTTATTTCACGTTTTCTATTTTGGGAGCCTCTTTTGAGCTAGAGGTAGGCCTATAGTTTGTTTGAGAGATAAGTATGCCATAAAATAATGTCATACTAAAAAATAAGCCCCAAAATATTAACAATTTTATTGATTTAAATTGTCTCATAAATTGAAAAATACAAGGAAATCAAAAATTCTAAAAACATCTTTTGGGTTCTTTTTCTTATAGGCTTCCAGAGCTTTGTCAAAGCGATACTCCTAATTTTATTCGAGAAGTGGTGTTATTTACCGATCTTGTCTCATCTCAAAATATGGTGGCTACCTCAATGAGTTTCCTATATAGTGTAACTTGCATGAGAGATGGCAAGCTCCCTAATGTCTTCCTTACCATGATTTTCCCTTGAAAACCTAAGTCCATCCACCAAAACTCCATTTGTGTTGGCATACATCAAACCATACTAAACCTTGAATATGAAGTTGGAGGTGTTGTTGAACCTGAAATACAATGTGTTAGCCCACCCCATCCCTAAGAGCAAATGATAATATTTAGGCATATTGATCTCTCAAAATGCACATAAGTAATGAGGCATTCTTTTTTGGGATTATGAAATCCCTTAGAACTTAGGCAAGACTTTCTAACAAAACATCCTAGGCTTTTGGGATGCTTATTCCTTAGTAAAGGGATAAACGATTAGGATCTAGGAATATGAGTGGTTGCATGACACGATTCCCTGAAGCAGACAACTTAAGAGTGGGAAAGCTCATGATTGTCGTGCACCGCCGATCGACCAATTCACGAGGCATTTCCATGGGTTATTTTATAAAGGAACGTCTGTGCAACTATGCAAAAGTTCATAAAAAATAAAGGAGGTTTTCAAGTTGAGGAAAATATGAGCAGAATGACTGTTTATAGAAAACGGTAACATGGAGCACACACCAAGAAATACAATAACATATTCGGCAATATAAAAAATAAATAAATATTAAAATATATAGCCAAAAAAAAAAAGAAAAAGGGGGCGGGGGGGATAGGCATGGAGAAATATGAAAAACACATAAAGGGGAAGGAGAAGGGACTAACAACAAAAAAAAAATTCCAGTATATTCCCACAAAGTGAGGTATGGGAGGGTAGAGTATACGCAGTCCATAGCACTACCTCTAAAGAGGTGAAGAGGTTGTTTTCGATAGACCTCCGGCTCAAGAGAGAAGGGACTAACATGTAGAAAATAAAATATGATGTTGAAATAAACAATATTATGAAAAAACACAAAAATAATAATAATACACATAATAGAATCCCACGTAAAACACAAATTCATAATGGTTGAACCTAAGAATCCACAACGGAGTCGTCATGTTGTCACACCTCATTTTTCTTGCAAAAAGCAAAATTCGATGTGATAATTTTTTTAGGATATTGAAAGAGTGAAGAGTCTCCACCTAACGAATTAAGGTGTGTTAGGTCACCATTCTATTGAGAACTTATTTTTATATTTAGTCTAGTTCACCAAAAATTTGGGTAAGGATTCAATTACCTTAAAAGAAAGGTGTTTGGCACCTTTCGAGGTCCAAAATTATAGATCTCGATTGGATTCAGTTATTATATGGGGATTCTATTTGATAAGAAAAGTTATTGTATTTTATTACGCTAGATATTACTAAGTGATGGAAAGTAGAAAATAAATAAGACATCTATCTTAATTATATTTTAATCATCAATTTTCTAGGTGATAAATTAAAAAAATCATAAATTAGATAATCAAGGAGACAGAAGTTACACAGTCAATATAACAAAATATTTATTAGATAGGTAAATCACCCCAAGAAATTCAACATGTGAAGTAAATAAAAGAGAGCATGAGTTTGAAAGACTAGTCGAAGGATTTATTATTCTTTATTATTCGGATCAGCACCCGACTTATTAACAGATGACAAATGTCATATGTCGCATTGTCAGATTATGATCGGGTCAACTTCCATCATTTTCGAATGTCTACCCACCCCCTATCTAGTTTGGTTATTTAAGCTTAAAGGCATTCTAAAAAAATGACAAAAACTAGCGTTCCCTAAATGTCTACTCGTCCCAACATAGCATCCAAGAGGCGTTGGACTTACTATTTGGATTTAGTCTAGAAAAAGAAAGATAGGTTACTTGATTAGACTCAAAGTTTGCGTTAAGCAAAATACATTAGACGAGCAAGTAGCACGGAATGATCTCAAATAAACCTCTTAATTACTTAAAGGTTGGTTAAGTGATTAACATAAAATAACAAGAAATTATTTATTTTGTGTAATTAACCTATAGGCATGCTTTCTAAGTGACAAGTAATTTGGTCGATGTGATTATAGGATTAAAAATGCTAAAATGATTAATTGACAATATGTTTAGAATAAGTATATCAGAATAATTAACATGATGGAATTTGGTTATAGTCAAAAGAACTTAGATTAAGCATGGGGAAAATTTATTAAGTGGAGGCATGTTGATGTACTGAATTTCATCTTAAAGTATTGAAAATCAATTAAATATGTAAAAAATTAAATAAAAACCATTTTAATATGTTGAAACCTATTTTTTGAAAGTTGAAATTGAGTTTTTTACTATTGTTGAAAATTATATAAAGACTGAAACTGATTAATTAGTTTGCAGAAAATTATCAAAAATAGATTTTTTGGAGAAAAAATGTTGTTTTAAAAAACAGAAAACTGATCTGTATCGCTACAGAAAATTGTCACTTTAAACAGAAATAGATTTGTGTCATTGCAGAAAATTTTCATTTTAAACAAAAACAGCTTTGTGTTATTGCAAAAAATAGTCATTTAAACAAAAATAGATTTGTATTATGTCGAAATTATGAAACTGCTATTTAAAACTTAATTGCTACACGTTATTTAAATATTTTAAAAATTAAAATTAAATGCTGCAAAATAAATTAAATATATCGAACACACGTTTGACATGCTCGAAGTTAATTAATTTATAAAGTTAATTATTAATCCTAAAACATGTTTTCTAGGTGACAAACAAATTAATTAATGAATCCTAAATTATGTTTTGCCTAAGTGGTTCACATAAACAATTATAAGCACATAAACTCCACCCCATAAGCAGTCCCCATGTTTCTTATTGCATGGTAGAGGTTCATACAATAATATTACAGATCAATGAATAAAAAGAGAAAAAAATGAATAAAAAGAGAAAAAATAAACTAAGAAGAAATAGGTCGTCCCTCCCCAAACTCCCAGGAAACTCTTCACATCCCACAACATTTTCATGATACCTGTTAGATAAACAAAATAGCAGACGAAGCACCAATGAAAAAGTTGAACATGGCCTAAATATAGAAACAAGGAAACAAGGATATATCAAACAAAACATGAACGTCGAACAGTTACTTTTCGATTAGTTCCTATAGGCATGTTTTATAAAAATTTCACAACACCATAAGCCACCACATAAATATAAAAATTATATCGATCGAGATTTACCAATAGGAAATAAACAGATAATAACAAGAAACCATAATCAAAGTAATTGAAATAGTAAGACGGAACCAACTGCCTTTTTCAAAGCCGATGAGAATGTGAATGTTAATGAGAGGAGAATGGTCCTTATATAGCAAAGGGATCAGAAAAATAAAAGGGAGGTGAATATGTCACAAATCAATTAAAAATATCCATAAATAAACCAATGAATCTTCTCAAAATAATAAGTTCAATTTTACCAAAAATACACAAGTAAAATATATCCAAGCAAAAGGGAGAAAAATATTTGCAATAATCAGTTAGAAAAAAAAAAAGAAATATACTGAAATCAATTTGGAAAAAAGGAATCTTTTGAAACGTATGTAAGACCAATTTTACCATAAATGAATGAGTACCAATAAATATGTATATATATAGTGGATAAAAACTTATCAAGTATCACTAAAATTGAAAACAAAAAGGCAATTAACCACATCAGAATATTTTCTTGATGAAATTGCTTCAATTACACACACAGTCTGACCCAATTTACAAAAAATAATTACATACACGTTCATTTCTGGCATATCAAGAAAAATAAAAAATTCAAACTTATCAAAAATAGTTTATCATAGGGGTTGTTATACATTCAAATTTACGAAATATTAAGCACATAAATCAAACATTAAGATCAAGAGAGTAAAGAAATCCCAATTCTATCGTGATGATAAATTCATAACAACAACATGAATAGAGAATCGAAATTTCAATAGTGGTAGAATCCAAACTTAAATCACAATTAGGGTTAAAGCAGACAATCATACAAATTTGGGGCTTTCATAATCTAGCAGTGTAAGGATATAAATAGGCATAGAATTAAGAGAATCAAACCAATCTCGAGCCACAAACGTCATAACTTTTATACTAAAATCTGTCTAAGAGGAAGATGATAACATTAAGAAAAATTTTAACAAGGTACACAAACCTAAGACGGATTCATAGAATTCGTCATGAAATTCACACTTTGTTCGGCCAAAGTTTGTTGAGATAGCCGCAGAGTGACGTTGTTTGTTGGTGGTAGGCGATGCATGGAGAATAAAAAAGAGAGGCGAGGTGGAGGCAGCAGGAGTTGGGGTTGGCAGTGGTTGACTTGATTGTTTTAATGTTTCACTGGTGGGTGGTGGCGGCAGAGAGCAGACGCGACATGGAGGTTGCCAAGATTGATGAAGCTAGTTCGTTGGTGTCTCCCGTCGATCGGTGGCATAGTTGATTGGTGCGGTCGATTTGGTCTATAAAGAGGGAAAGAGGGTGGCGGCAACGGATTTCGCTAGTCATGACTGGTCATTATTGATGGTTAGAGAGAGAGAAAGTGAGATGCAGTTGCCTATGGAAAACGGGATTAGAGTTTGGACTTTGATTAAAAAGAATAGAAAATTATGATTTAATCTTAGTCATTTTATCTATCTTGATCGACGACTTGATATTAAAATAACATAATGGTGATTTAAAAGTGTGTTAAAAATTAAATTTTAATTTGAGGTCAAAATTGATATTAATTTGGCTAAAATTGACGTCAATTGAGTACAAAAAATGGCTCAAAATTAAACATACAGGGAAAATTATATGGACTTGGTTTCTGTGTTAATAAATAATAATAGTAAGAGTAAGAGGAAAAATGATTCCCGAAATGTTACAATAATAATAGTAATAATAATAATAATAATAATAATAATAATAATAATAATAATAATAATATAAAAACTAGGTTGTTTGTAAATTATGGGTGTGACATTAAATAATTTGATAAATATTAAATTAAGTAAAAAATATATTTAAATTAATAAATTGTATATAATATAAAATGATAATACAAAAGTAATAACAAATAAGTTGTATATTTTCAATTCATGAATGTGACACGTCGAAATTTATTTGATATCAAAATAATGAGTAAAAATATTAATATTTAAATCTAATAATTTTGATAAAAACAGCAGCCTAAGTGGAGCATCGAAAATTCAAAATTGATTGTCAATATATATGTGTGTGTGTGTGCCACCTTTTCTGCAAAAAGTCAATATTGGCTAAATTATTCTTCATGAATGAAAATCAAGTTCAAACAGCGCTTGAACTTGAACTTGCCAACTGAAAGAGGCTTCGTAAACATGTCGGCGAGATTGCCTCTGATATAGATCTTCTGAATAGAGACTTTTCCTTTAGCAATAATTTTCCAGATGAAATGATACTTGATATTATTGTGCTTTGTCCTCTCATGATACATTTGATTTTTAAAAAGTAAATGACATTTTGACTATAAAAAAAAATGGTAATACCACTTTAGTATATATTGACTTTAGCAAATTGACCCTTCAAATATATGATTTCCTTTATCGCCTCGGTCACTGCAGTATATTTTGCTTCGGTAGTAGATAAAGCTACTACATGTTTTAATATAGCTTGTCAGTTGATAGCACAACCATCAATACAAAATACGTAACTATCAGTGGTCTTCTTTTGTCAAGATAACCTCCATAATTAGAGTCTATAAAATCAAACAAAGTTTTAGTATTTCTCCCAGACTCCAAACATGAGTTTGAAGTACTTCGCAAGTATATGAGAATTTATTTCACAACCTACCAATGAATTTTATCAGGATAAGTCACATAACAACTTACAACACTAACTGTTTGTGAAATGTCAGGAAATGTACACACCATTATATACATAATATTGTCAACTGCACTAGAATAGGTACATCTGCCATATTGATCTCTTCTTTCTCTGACTGAGATGATTGAGCAGTTAATAACTTAAAATAAGCAGCAAGAGGAGTACTCAATAATTTAGCATTTTCATGTCAAACCTCTTCAAAACCTTCTCAAAGTTCTTTTTCTGGATAAAAAATAGTATATCGGCTCCTCGATCGCTTTTGATCTCCATACAAAAGATTTTCTTAGCTGCTCCCAATTCTTTCATTTCAAATTCACGTTTCAGCTAATTTTTCAAACTATGAATTTCTATCATATTCTTAGCAATAATGAGCATGTTGTCAACATATAACAATAAGTAAATAAATGAATAATCATTTAATTTTAAGAAAAGACATAAAGTCACCACCGAAGTTGTCCGAAATTTGCAAAAGGACACTTTAATTTTGGGACGACCTATTAACCCCCTAAATAATTTCAACCAATATTAATATATCTTTTTGTGTCCACGTGGCATGGGGAGTGTAGTACACTCTCTAATAGAGAGTGAAGCAAGGAAATTTCTTACAGTTTTTATATCTTTCAACATTTATTTCATAATATACTCTATTTTTAAATTCTATATTTTTTAATTCTTTTTTCCTCATTGTCTTGTTCAATGAAATTCACCATTCCTTTCTTCTTTTTCTTTTTTCCTGCTACATTCTCTCTTTTATTTGCTTCTTTTATCTTTATGCATTACTTTTAAAGCTTTTTTCTTCATAAATCTATTTCTTGATATTTGATTATTGTGTCTATTTGACTTTTAACTTTTACTTTTGTAGTTGTTATATATCCTCTCTAAGAAAAACTATAAAACTCCTTTTTAATGGAGTTTCGATCTCATTATTATGACAATTTTGATTTTCAAAATTCTTTCCCACAACCAAATCGTACCATAGTAGCCATAATCAAACCCTAATAATCACCTTTCCAAAAATAAATTCAGCTTGTCCAATTTCAATCTCCGTAAAGTCGCAAATCCAAAAAAAATAACAAACATGAACAAAATCAATACAATCGACCAACAAACTCATAAATCAATCAAATTACCAAGAAAAAATTAATGTAGGATTTTGAAAAAAAAAAAGAACAAAATTGAAATCAAAAGAATAAAAAGTTCTAAAAATTATATACATACCAGTTGAAATTTTAATAAATTGAAGAAGAATAAAGGAGGAGAAAAAAATGATAAGAAAAAAGAAAAATAGTAAAGTACAAAAAACGTATATAAATTTAACACGTGTAAGATGTTGATTGATGCATGATTATTCTCTTTTTCTTGTAACTGAGATTGAACAAAACATGTCCTATTTATGCTACTTTAAAATTATTTAAGGGGTAATAGGTCGCCCGTAAATTAAAGTATCTTTTTGTAAATGTCGGATAAGTTCAATGGTGACTTTATGTCTTTTCTCTTTAATTTTCAAAAGTAAACACGACGATTATACATGCTCCTCAAATAATCATGACCCAATACAAAAGGAATCAAACCTTTTATATCATTGTCTTGGATATTATTTTAATTTTTACAAGAATTTCTTCAGCAAGCAAACATGATATACTTTTTCTTCAATTTTAAACTGTTTAGGTTGATGCACGTATATTTGTTTCTCAAGTTCTCCATGTAATAAAGTTGTCTTAACAACGGGTTGTTTTAATTTCAAATTATACATGATAACTAAGGCATACATGAATAGAGCTATGTTTAACGACAGGTCAAAAAATATCATTAAAATCAACTCCTTGTACCTGATTATAGCCCTTTACAACTAATCGTGTCTTATACCTTGCATCTTCAACTGCTAGAATTTCATGTTTTTTCTTGAAGACCCATTTGCAATCAACAATTCTCTTTTTTTATGACAGCTTCACAAGAGATCAAGTACCATTCTTGTGGAGAGATTCAATGTATTCATTCATTGCAATCATCCACTTAGTTGAATTAGCATAAAAAATTCTTCTGAATACTTTGATAGTTCTTTAATTTCTGCAGTTTTATGTGCAACTGAAAAAGTAAATGCAACACAATGCCCATACCTTCCTGATTTTTGAATTTGTCTTCTTAGTATGTGTGTGGCTATAGAATACTCATTTGATTCAACTTCAGAAGTTATTTTTGCGTCTCATTTTTCTCACAAAAATCAAAATTCAATGTGACATCTCTTTTAGGATGGTTTTAAAGAGAAAAGTCATCACCTAACGAATTAAGGTGTATTCAGGCACCATTCTAGGATAATTATGAATCAATTAATTAGTCCATCAGAAATTCAGATAAGGATTCAAGTTACCTCAAAAGAAAGGTCCTAGGCATCTTTCGAGGTCCACAACTATGAGTCCTGATTGAATTCGTCTGTCACGTGGGAATTCTATGTGATAAATAAAAGATTAGTTATTTTATTAACTTAATGCTACTAAGTGACAAAATTATAGATAAGCAAGACATATAATCTAACTATTTTCTAATTACTAATTATCTGGATGATGGGAAGGTGCATAAATAAAATGAATTATACAAGCGAGAAAATGGAAAGGACACAATTCATAACAAAAAAATTATTTTAAATAATTAAATCTAAACTATCCCAAATAATTAAAACATACAGAGTAAAGAAACCAAAAGAGTTAGATTTGGACAAGTGATTTCTTTGTTATCCTTCCATTGCTTATCAAGTTCTCTATCTCTCTCCTCAATTGGCGACATTCATCATTATCATGATCAGGCATGACAGAATGGAAGACACAATGATTTTTCGGATCAAAGAAAGGACTTGAAAGGCAATAGGAGCCAACAAGCTTTGGCTACAGAATATCATGTGACTTCAACATTTGAAGAGTGATAGTCAGTGATTCGTCTAAGAGATTCATAGCTTTGGATTTGCTCACTTCGATCTTTGAAGGATTTGATGCCTCATTGATAATTGTCTTAATTAGTGAAAAGTGTGCACAAAAATCTAGACTACACAATCTATTTATTTGAAAATAATGAGTTATACTCATTCGAAGTGAATAGAAGTTATGAAATCTCTATATGACTTAAAGATAGGGAAGCTAGAGTACAACACAATTATGATAACATTAACAATCGAGGATCATGGTAGAGATAAAAGTATGTAAACGCTGAAAGCATTAAGAAGAGAATACCCTGAAATGATAAGTTACCCAAAAGATTAAAAATAGAACTAGTACCTCTTGTAAAAGAAAAGTCGGATCACGAAATGATTAGTATGCTAACAAAGTTGAGTCTGGAGGATAAATTAGAGGAAAATTTTAATATCCCCTAAGAGTGTATTATCGGGCCTAACATGTTAAGAATTTTAAGAGTAAAGAACTCTAAAGGTGAGGTAACTCTATGAATATGCAATAACTAAGATAGGTACAAGGTAGGTAAGATGTCAACAAATACATAAAAATTTAACATATAGCAAATAAGATTATGCATTCCTTTGGGATTGTAAACCCCTTTGAACTTGGAGCAACATTTCACTACTTAACATTCAGCGCATCAAGGGTGTCAAACATTCTAGGCTGAATGAACCCCATATTCCTTAGTAAGAATATAAAACCACGATATAAAGGGAAAGAGTGATTTCATGACATGGTTCTTCAAGTGGACAATCCGAAAGTGGAAAAGCTCATGACTGTCGATGCACCATCGATTGATCGATTCATGAGACATTTTTTCAAAGCGTATTTTAGGAGTGAATGTCTGTACAACCACGCAATCGTTCTTAAAAGAAAAAGGGAAAAAGATTCCAAGTGGGGGAATAAATAAATGGAATGACAATCAAAATAAATCAACAAACACATAGCATGTAAATAAAACAATAACTAATACATAATTTATGAAAAGCAACAGTATAATAAAACAAATAAGTAAATGAGCTAAATATAAATAGATAGAAAAAATAACTCATATTATAATACATAACGAAAAAAATATATTAAACATGAAAAACATATCAAACATTTAAGAAAATGAATAAAAAAAAAGAAAGAGATAAATAGAGTACAACAAGTGACAAAAAACGAAACAAATAATGTCAAATAATAAACTAAATTAATCATTTCAAAAAACAAAGAAATAAAAAAAGAAAGGGGTGATCATGTAATGTAATAAAATCATATAAATCTTATTACCACAAATAAATTTAAAAAATAAAACCCCCATATAAATATAAATCTGTAATGGTTAGAACCTAAGTATCTCCAGCGGAGTAACCATTCTGTCACGCTCTATTTTTCTTTCAAAAAGTGAGACTCGACGTGACAACTCTTTTTAGAAGGGTTTTAAAGAGAAGAGTCGCCACCTAACAAATTAAGGTACGTAAGGACACCATTCTAGGCTAATTATGAATCAGTTAATTAGTCCACGTCATCAAAAATTAAGATAAGGGTTCAAGTCATCTCGAATGGAAGGTGTGAGGCACCTGTTGAGGTCCACAAATGTGAGTCCCAGCCTAATTGAAATGTCACGTGGGGATTCTATGTGATAACAAAAGGTTGGTTATGTTATTGACTTAATGCTACTAAGTGATAAAATAATAGATAAGCAAGACATATAATTTAATTATTTTTTAATTACTAATTATATAATTGATGGAAAGGTGCATAAATAAAATGAATCGAACAAGCGATAAGATAGAAATAACACAATTTATTTCAAAAAGATTATTTTAAATAATTAAACCTAAACTACCCCAAATAAAATACTCTCTCTGTCCCATTTTATGTGTCGTCATTTTCTTTCTGGTCTATCTAAAAAAGAATGTCACCTTTCCTTATTTGGTAACTATTTAAAAATACAATTTCACTTTTATCCTTATTGATCTCACTTATAAGGTCCCACCTAATTAAATATAGTAATAGTATATTGTTTAATAAAGGATAATTTAGTAAATATCACCAAGTTTTTTCTTATTTTTTAAACTCCGTGCTCGATCAAACTATGCCATATAAAATGAGATGGACGAGTATAAAGTAAAGAAAAAGAAAAGACATTTCTTAAAAGATTTGGACAGGGGGTAATTTTATCATATTTGGATCAGCGCCCGGCTTATTAATGGGTGATATTGTCGTATGTCACATTGTCAGATTCTATTATGGACAACTTTCAGCATTTTTGATCTATCTACCCACCTCACCTAATTTATTTATTAAACTTAATGGCGTTTTAGAAAAGATAATAAGACTAATGTTTCCTAAAGTGCCTACCCGTCCCAACTTTAATGTGCAAGAGACATTGAACTTTCTATTTTGTATTTAAGCCTTCGACTTTTGGTTCGGAGAATGATTTACACGGTCATTAATAGTGCTTCACCAGTCAACACCTCCGGTGAGGAAGCAATGATAATATAAGGATAGAATCGGGAGGTGGTGCTATTTTTTTTGCAGCTGCGGCATAAGGTTCGAAATTGGTGGCGGCAGTCTACCAGTGGCGGCAATGGTGGGGTGCTAATTGGGTGGTTCTCCTTTCAGAGATGGTGGAGCAATGCCGGAAGTTAAGCGAGAGAGATGTCGGGAAGATAGGTGTTGGTTTGGTTCGCCCGTGGTGGCAGGCATTAGGGCGAAACAATGAAGGAGGTACGCTGGCAGCATGGATTGCCAATCGGTGATGGTTAGGATTCGAGAGAGATAAAGAGAGGCTGAGAGAGAGATTAATTTAGGCGGCTAGTTTTAGTAGAAAAATATTAGGGTTAGGGATTTTGGTGTTGTATGTAGATAAAGGGAAAAAAAGTGATTATGTGATTTGAACCGTTAGATCAAAACAATAGACGAACGAGATTAAAATTAAGAAACAATGAAGGAGGTACGCTAGCAGCATGGATTGCCAATCGGTGGTGGTTAGGAATCGAGAGAGATAAAGAGAGGCTGAGAGAGAGATTAATTTAGGCGGCTAGTTTTAGTAGAAAAATATTAGGGTTAGGGATTTTGGTGTTGTATGTAGATAAAGGGAAAAAAAGTGATTATGTGATTTGAACCGTTAGATCAAAACAATAGACGAACAAGATTAAAATTAAGAAATTGATCGGGTTGTGGGTCGATGAATTGGATTTAATTGAAATTGAATTAGGGATTAAAATTGAGCCCCAAATTGAACTCAATTTAGCCTAAAATTGACATCAATTGAATACAAAGTGACTAAAAATTAAATAAGTTAGTGAAAATTGATTTAATTTAGATTGCTATTTAATAAACATATACAATTAACAATAACAAGATTAACCAGTGTTATGAAAAATTATTACGAATAAATTATGTAATAAAATTAATGAAATATAATATATTAGTTAAAATTGATGATAAAATAATAATAATAATAATAATAATAATAATCATAATAATAATAGACAATGTATTTGTGCAAATTATGAGTGTGCATATTTGCGAAAATGATTTGATAAATATTTAAAAATTATGTAAAATATTATATATCATATAGAAAAATATCAAAATATCTGAAAAAATAAATTGGATACTTCAAAATCATGAATGCGACACGTAAATATTTATTTGATACCAAAATAATACGTAAAGAAACATTACTATTCAAAATTAATAATTTTGATGAAATAGCAGCCTAGGAGGCATATCGGGAGATCAAAATTTGGTGTCAACAGTTATAACTTCTGACTCAACTTCTGGAGTTCCAATTGTATTTTGTTCCACGGTAGATGATAGCTTGGAAGGAATATCAGGCTTCACCTCTACCTGCTCATGTATAACCTACTCTTTATTCTTGTTACAAGAACTAGAAGACTCTTTTCTGAGATGTAACATAGAGAATTCATCAAAGGTTACATCTCTTGTAATTATAAATATTGGTGTCTTAGAATCAGAACACCATAGCTTGTATCCTTTCACTCCAAATTCATATCTAATGAAAATACATTTTTTAGCCTTTGTCTCTAATTTTTCATCATTCATATGCATGTATGCATGACAATCAAAACTTTTTAAATTAGAATAATTAGTAGAAGTATCTGATCATATTTCTTTTGGAGTTAAAGTTTAAAGGTGTAGAAGAGCACGATTGACAATATAACAAGCTGAAGAAATAGTCTTTATCCAAAAAACGTTGGTCAATCCAACATTTGAAATCATGCAAGGAGCTCTTTCCAAAAGAGTTTTGTTCATTTTTTCTACAGCATCATTTTGTTGAATGGTTATCCTCACAGTGAGATGTCGATCGATTTCTTAATTTTTGTAAAATTTATTGAACTCATCATAACAAAATTTTAAGTTATTATCAGTTCTAAGCCGCTTGACATATTTTTTTGTTTGCTTCTCAATCAGAATTTTCATTGTTTGAAAGTTAGAAAATATCACTTTATCTTTCAAGAAATAAATTCATTTTCTTGTTAAATAATTATCAATGAAAATTAATGTATACTTGGCACCACCTTTTGACAGAGTATGAGAAGGACCCCAAAGATCTGAATGAAATAGTTCGAAGTATCTTTGTTTGATGAACTGCTAAAGATTTAAAGTTGACTCTTTTTTGCTTTCTAAACCCACATCATTTGTAGAACTCCATGTTATTGGTATTTGTCCGCACAAGAGACATCTTTCGCTAAGGATAGAAAGACTTTTTTCATTCGTATTCCCCAATAACATATGCCATATTTTGATGATGTCAGAATCAAATTGATTTATATTGGAAACTGCAACAGCATCTATAATAAAGGACCCCAATAAAATATACAATGTACCATACCTATATGCTTCCATGATCACAAGATTAACTAGATAGATTTTCAGAACTCTACCTTTATTTGTGTATTTACACCTAAGAAATTTTAGAATGCTTAGTGAGATGAGATTTTTGTAAGTCAGGAACATACCTAGTATCGGTGAGAGTTTTCACTACACTATCGTGCATCCTGATTTGGATTACACCATTACGATAAATTTTACAAGGAGCATTGATATCCATCAGGACAACTCCACCTTCAACAGATTCATATGTAGTAAATAAATCGCTATTATGATAAGAACAAACCGAGTTCAAAATTTACTCATTGTTAGATTTAAAACTATTATCAGTAGCTGAAAATATTATTTTCTTAGACTCATCAACAACTATATTTTCTTAAACGGGGTTATTATTTTGATAATCATTTTTATTTTCTTATGTTTTCTTTGCTTTTCAACTTATAGCATTCAAAAATAATATGACCTTTTTTATTACAAGATTTGCATACTACATTCTTGTATCTGAACTTTGACCTTGATTTAGACCTTTCACTATTTGGTTATTTCTTATTAGATCTACTTCTTACAAATAATTCTTCCCAATGATTTTTACTTCTTTCTCCAGCAATATCTTTATCTATCTATTCTTTTAGTTTTAAGGTAAATTTAATTTCCCTGTAAGAGATTGTTTACAATAAAATTTCGTTGGGCTGAAAATTAATTGCAACCAAAAATAAAATAAACAAAAAGAGTAATTTTATTTAAATGAATCTTGTGAGTACAATTCCGTAACTTTCTTGATTCTTCTCTCTTAAACTTAGAAACGATTCAAGATCCTTCAGTAGCGTGTTTCTGAAATCATCGATGATTTGGACTCCCAGAGATGTATTTCAATCGTCGGGAATGTTGGAAAGTGTTTTGTTGTTTTGAAATAATCTCTGGAAAGAACTTCATTGATTGCTCCTTACTAGAACTTGATAGTCAATGCCGATGTTTCCAATGTTTGTCCAAGTCCTCTTTCCGTATCTCCCCCCTTTAAAATGTTATGTTACCCCCTATTTATAGTTGTAGGGAGTAGGTTTGGTTGCTTGTGATAGGCCAAAATATGTCACTTTGACACTTGGCGACTTTTGACTGGTTCTTGAATTTGAATGAGATTTTTACATCATTTGTACATGTAGCGTTGTCTCATTGGCCTTAGATTTAACTAGGATTCCATGTCACTTGACACGTGGCATGAGTTTGGGCTTCAAGGTGAGATAGACCTTGATGAAGAATTAATAAAATGGGTTTCTTATTTTTTTAAGTCCAAAATAATTTTAGACCCAATAAAATATGGATCAAATTCAAATTTTATTTGAACTTGATTCAATAAATTTTACGTATCTACAGATGCCCCCTACTTCAAGGCTTGTCGATGTGTAGGCTTGCCGAACCTTGGCGGCGAGACTTGAAGTACTCATGAATGGATTTTCATTTTCGAGACTTTAAAGGTATTTGTTTCTCATCGATGCATCCTAGTTAGACCAATACTTTTGAGTGGTCTAACTAAAGTTTCCTCAATGAAATTTCATGTCGTGAAAGGCTTCGTCAAAGCAACCAACGATTTGTTTGTGGTGATCCTCATTTTTCGCCTACAATCTAGTACAAACTCGATATTATTTCAAGATTAAAAAAAATGACCAACTTGATTTTTTTTTTTACTATTCTTGGATAAGTATGAACATGAGAAATCACCACCTTAATATTTATTTAAGTAATCCTTACTTGCACAACAATGTCACCCTCTCAATGTATTTGATTTAAAAGGATCAATACAATATCCTCACTTGACATATTGCATGTATGAAGTAAAAAAGTTGACTTAAATTTTTGTACCAAATAAAAATATTGATTTTTCTTTTGGTTTCATGTACCAAAGAAAAAATATCAACTTCCCTTTTGGTTTCATGTACCAAAGAAAAAAAAATATTAACTTTCCTTTTGGTTTCAAAAAAAATAAATTAAAGTCTCCTCCATAGAAATCTCCTCAATATGGTAATTTTCCAACTAATTGGCAATTTGAAATTCTCAGGGATTCTTATCTTCTAATTTCACCACAACATTTCCCAGTACATGAACTGAAAATTGTTATAGGAGCCTCTATATAAGGAAATGTTATGAAATCATATCACTACAATCTTTTGAAATCCGTAGCCCTTGCAAAGACATCCTTTGCCTCTTTGTGACCATGTATTTGGAAACACTGCTGGTGCATATCAACCTTTTTGGTAGCATTAGTAGACGCCACGCAAAGTATACAGCCTCCTCGCAACATTGGTGGAAAAGGTACATGGAGTGTCTTTCTTGATTTTCAACTTCAAACACTTGCAGAGTAAAACTCTATTCTGGCTGTAGGAATGTCCAAATGTTGAACAATTTAGTTTTAAAGAAACTAGACTCACATTACTCCGACATATCCAAAAATCAATGGTAAACACCTTTGGGATTGATGGGAATCAATTTTTGAAGTTTGTCTTTAGATCTGGCTGGTCTTCTCGCAGATTTGAGTTGTCTTACCAAAATGTCCTTTTCTTGACATAGAAGAGTCCAAATGATGAGAGGCTTAGTTCTGAAGAGACTAGACTTGTATTTCTATGTCATATCCAAAAATCAATGTCAAACTCCTTCTATATTGACAGAAATCACTTTTTGAAGTTCGTCCCCAAGTCTGGCCTAGTGATTTTACAACTTTATGTACCCTCGCTAAAAAGTCTGTATTGTTGACACCTAATTTTTGTCCTCCACAACCAAGTTCAATTTTGAGTTTCTTCGATTCTAAATAAAATTACAATATTTATTTCATCCAAATAAAAACTTTTCTAAATATTTAGTACGTGACTGTGTCATTTTAAGTAGCGATTATATATTATCGTGTTCAATTATACAAGATTATATAATTTGATTACTTAAACATCTATTCTATAGAATATCAGATTTTAATCAAAGATTATCTTGAAAATAAATATAATAATTAAAATCTTGATGTAAATATAATTTATTCTCAAAAATAATTTATTTGAATAAATATGTGCTTGATTTTATTAAATCGAGAAGCTCGGGATTAAATGAGGTATTGATTCGAATTGGAATTCAATTTAATTTTGACCATAACTGAAATTAAATTGACAACAATTGCAATGCAATTGGCCAATTAATCTTTAATTTGACCAAAAATTAAATGAAATTGACTAATCCCTAATTTATTTGGATTTATTTATTAAATAACCCCAAAAGTTACCCAACTCCACAATTAAAACCCAAATATTTCAATTCTAACCCGATTCCTAAAATTCCTTCCTAATCTACCCAATTTAGGCCCAAATACCCTTTTTAATCAATTTCCCATTTATTCCCAACTTCAGCAGCCCATTTAAATATTAGCCCACCTCCAGCCCCTCGACCCATCCATCAGCCCAATACAACAGCAAATAATACGAGCCCAATCCCATTATCATTTCTCCTTCACATCAGCCAACAAGATTGGCTTTTAACACAACAAGAACAACATCACGCTATTCAACCAATACCCGACCCGAATTCACCAGCCACTATCAAACCACACAAACTGACCCAACCGACCCACAACCCGATTTCGCCTAACCCATTTACCCTTTTCGTCTATCTCCTTTCTTCGAGAAAGCCAAAGAATCTTCTAAATATATATTAGGTGGAAGTTGGACAAGGCAAAGCGAAAATTCCACAAGAAAATCCAACTCGGAACCGTTGGAATCGTACCATGAAGGTACGCATGTGCCCAATTGCAATTGGTTGAGAAGAATTACATTTTCCTGATAGTCCCAATTTTGAAATTATTCAAGAAAATCCAAATTTTGGTACAAATTATGAGCTGTAAATTCTTATCTTCAATATTAATTTGAATATCCTACTTTAAAAATCCTGAAATTACCCCCATTCAAATTGATCCCACATCGTTTGAAGACCAAAATTGAACCCCCCACATTTTTCTATATAAAGCTCAATATTGAGATGAAAAAAAGTCTTGAAGGTTGGGTGAAAGAAACCTTTGAGAAAAAGTTTTATTTTCTAGTAAAAAAATTTCTTCCATGAAAAAATCATCGATTGTTCGAAGTTCTCGAAGTCACGGTAAAGCTTCCCAGTAGCGGTGGAGTCTAATGTTAGCTCGAGGTTCTATTTTTCTGCCCCTAAAGAGGTAAATATACTCTCGTCCCTTTTAATTCCATAATTTTCTTCTTCTTCCCCTTTCTCCGTGGAATTAGTTAACTGTTTGGTAATAATCGTGAATAAGGCTGGGATTTGTTCGCTGTATTTGGCTATGATGGCCTTAGGATTTGTTTATGAGTGTTGTTATGCTATTTTTCTGAATCGGTGTTCGCGTCGTAATTGTCAATTCTTTTATTTCGAATATTGTCTCATGGTTGAGGATAATGTCGAATCTGTAGTAACTTTTTTACGGGAGTTCCTACCAGTTTTAAATAGCGTGATGGGTATATATTACGTTACATCTCGTTACCTGTCTTTCGGTATGATCTTATGTACTGATGTGTTAATTTGTGTCTTAGATATATCATCTTCAAGTTGCACAGCATATAACTTTACTTAAGAACAATAAATCCGTAGTATAGCTGCATATAGTTGACAACTCTAGGACAACTAAATTTGATATAATATGTTTGTATCTCGATCGTGTACAACTCTAGCTGACATTTTCCTATTAATGTATTTTGTGATTAATTTTCTATGAAATGACAACTTTAAGGTAGAAACAACCAAGGACCCGCCTTTTACACCTTATAAGATCAATCACAGAATGCATTAATAGGAAAATGTCAGCTAGAGTTGCACACGATCGAGATACAAACATATTATATCAAATTTAGTTGTCCTAGAGCTGTCAACTATATGCAGCTATACTAAGGATGTATTGTTCTTAAGTAAAGCTATATGTTGCGCAACTTGAAGATGATATATCTAAGACACAAATTGACACATTATTACATAAGATCATACTGATAGACAGGTAACGAGATGTAACGTAATATATACCCATCTCGCTATTTAAAACTGGTAGGAACGGCCGCAAAAAAGTTACTACAGATTCGACACTATCCTCAAACATGAGATAGTATTTGAAATAAATGAATCAACAATTACGATGCGAACACCAATTTAGTAAAATAGCATAACAACAATCACAAACACATCCTAAGGCCATCATATCCAACTACAGCGAACAAATCCCAACCTCATCCATGATTATTACTAAATAGTTAAATAATTCTACGAAAAAGAGGGATGAAGAAGAAAATGATGGAATTAAAAGAGATAAGAGTATATTTACCTCTTTCGGGACAGCAAAACAGAACCTCGAGCTAACATTGGACTCCACCACCACTGGGAAGCTTTACCGTGACTCTGAGAACTTTGAACAGTTGACGATTTTTTTACGGAAGAAAACATTTTACTAGAAAATAAAACTTTTTCTCAAAGGTTTCTTTCACCCAACCTTCAAGACTTTTATTTTCAACTCAATGTTGAGCTTTATATAGAAAAATATGGGGGGGGTTCAATTTTGGTCTTCAAACGATATGGGATCAATTTGAACGGGGTTAATTTTGAGATTTTGAAAGTAGGATATTCAAATTAAGGTTGAAGATAAGAATTTACAGCTCACAATTTGTACCAAAATTTAGATTTTCTTGAAGAATTTCAAAATTGGGAATATCATGAAAATGAAATTTCTTCTCAACCAATTGCAATTAGGCACATGTGTACCTTTATGGTATAATTCCAACGGTTTCAATTTGGATTTGCACATGGAATATTCGCTTGCCTCGTCCAGCTACCACCTAATCTATTTTTAGAAGCTTCTTTAGCTTTCTCGAAGAAAGGATATAGATAAAAAGGGTAAAGGGGTCAGGAAAAATAGAGTTGCAGGTTGGTTGGGTCGGCTTGTGTGGTTCGAAGGTGGCTGATGGATTTGGGTCGGGTATTGGTTGAATAGCGTGATGTTGTTTTTGCTGTATTGAAAGTCGATCTTGTTGGCTGATGGTGAAGGGGGAAAGCTAATGGGATTAGGCTGGGTTGGTTAGTTTTGGGCCCGTGTTATTTGCTGTTGTATTAGGCTGATGGGCGGGTCGAGGAACTTAAGGTACTGCTGAAGTTGGGAATAAATGGGAAATTGATTAAAGAAGGCTATTTGGGCCTAAATTGGGTAGATTAGGAAGGAGTTTTAGGAATTGGGCTAAAATTGGAATATTTAGGTTTTAATTGTAGAGTTGTGTAACTTTTGGGGTTATTTAATAAGTAGCCCCAAATAAATTAAAGATTAGTCAATTTCATTTAATTTTTGTTCAAATTAAAGATAAATTGGCCAATTGCATTGCAATTGTGGTCAATTTAATTTCAATTATGGCCAAAATTAAATTGAAATCCAATTCAAATCAATACCTCATTTAATTTCGAGCTTCTCAATTTAATAAATCAAACACATATTATCCATATAAATTATTTTTAAGAATAGATTATATTTAAATCAAGATTTTAATCATTATATTTATTTTCAAGATAATTCTTGATTAAAATCTGATATTCCACAGAATAGATATTTAAGTAATCAAATTATATAATCTCATATAATTAAACACGATAATATATAATCACTACTTAAAATGAAACAATCACGTACAAAATATTTTGAAAATTTTTTATTCGGATGAAATAAATATTGTAATTTTATTTAAAATTGAAGAAAATCGAAATTAAACTTGATTATGGAGGGAAAAAATTAGATGTCAACAACTGCCCCCTCCCTTTGGGTAGGATGGATGCAAGTAATCCTGGACAAAGGGAGGTTGACGTTCTTAATTTTTGTCAGACCACAAATTTGAATCTGAAAGAGGTCGGTTTTGGCACGAGTTGCATGGAGTTATGGCCGGACCCCGGTATCGGGTTTCCTACATATCTTAGGTTACATGAGAATTCAAGCCACTTGTAGTTCATAAATTTTGATTTTAAGCACGATCTTCAAGAAAATTCATAAGCTATCTCTGTTTTAGAGATTTTTTATGAAACCAAAAATCTAAGAAATAGAGGGATTTGGGGGGATGTTGGAATGCAGTCGAGTTTTCAACAAAGAGCCCAGCCTACATATCCCCGAGTCTCAGGAAATCAAACTGCTTATAGTTTGACTCAATCGGTAGAAAAGATAGTCTTTTATTTTAGACGATCTTTGGCTCAGGATGAGTGATAATTTGATCGAGTTATGGAAAATATGTTTGTAAACTCTTAATCATGAATGTGGTATCCTTCACATCCATAGGTAAGAACTTACCCGGACATAATTTCTAAAACTCTAGGTGTACTATCACTCGAATTTGAAGGAAAAAAAGTTTACCCTCGGTATGAGCTTAGAAATATCTCGAATGTGAAGCTTAAACTAGAATATCCTAAAATTCCCGCATGCCTTCTAACAGGGGTGTGGTTGGATGGTGATGGCGATCATCCTTTAGCTCGCTTCCAAAGAGTTTGACATCCCTCTTTAGACTATGTCTTATTTTGCTGCTAAGAGAGAGTTCCACATTGTGTTGCATCCTATCTGGAGTCGTCCACACCTGTGGTTTTGATTTTAGATTTTCATCATATCAGATGTTCTCAATAATGTTCCAAACAAAAGTGTTAGTGCTAAACATAATTCGCGAAATAGGTATATAGTTTTTTACCATATCTCCACGTGAGCTGCCGCCTAAAAAGTGAAGTCATCCTCTCATGTATCTGTTGGAAGGAAATAACTTGAAATGACATACACAACAACCCTCTTGGTTGTTGCATAATTATCTTA
Organism: Capsicum annuum; assembly: GCF_002878395.1. Taxonomy (NCBI): domain Eukaryota; kingdom Viridiplantae; phylum Streptophyta; class Magnoliopsida; order Solanales; family Solanaceae; genus Capsicum; species Capsicum annuum. Next base: position 90,316,665 of record NC_061122.1, read on the forward strand.
ATTATCGAGCGAATATGTCTTCAAAGTGGGGTGGCCCTCTTAGACACCAACATACTTTATGTAGAACGGTCCCTGCAACTGTGTAATTTTGTACTTATGTGGTACCCTCTTTGGTCACCTATAATGCTTTTCGTATGTATTATGAAAACATCTCTGATTATTGATAATAATTCTTTCCATGTGACCTTCGGGTAAGTCTTGCGCATCTTTTATATCGATGCGACATAGATTTTCCTTAAATTGGCAATCTTTGGATAATCTTGCGCCTTATTTGATGTTGGATACGAGATGACTTACAGATATCCTTTGAATTGCTAGATTTTAGGTAATCCTGCACATTATCTAACATGGATAAGAGATGACTTACAGATATCCCTCCAACCGATAGTTCTCAAGTATTCCTGAACATCATCTGAGCTTGGATACAATATGACTTATAGATATGTCTCAAATTGCTAGTCTTTGGGTAATCCTGCACATAATCGATCCTGGATATGACACGACATATAGAGAACCCTTGGACTTATCAATTTGACAATCTCGTATATTCTCCCGTAAGGATTTAGTTGCGACTTATGGATAGCCTTCGGATTATTAATTTTTGGGTAAACTTGCACACTATCCGGTTAGGATGTTGTTGTGGCTTACGAATGACCTATGGGCTATCAACTCATGGGTAATCTTGCACACTATCCTATTTCAAATAATATGACTTATAGATGACCCTCAGATTGTCAATTTCTAGGAAGTCTCACATGTTGTTCGCTTTCAGATAGTGACTTAAGGACGTCTCTTTGAATCATGTGCTTTTGATGCGGTCAGATGATTCATAAAATGATGAGATATTTTCAATGTCAGTGTATACTATCTCGCGTGTTAATAGATATTAGATGCTGATGATATCCTCGACACTAGCGTATGTTATCTCGCGTGTCAATAGATATTAGATGCTGATGATATTCTCAATTCCAGCATTTGTGTCTCATGTGTCAAAAAATATTAGATGTTGATAATATTCTCGACGCCAGCATTTGTGTCTCGCATGTCAACAGATATTAGATGTTGATGATGTCCTCGACGCCAGTGTTTGTGTCTCGCGTGTCAACAGATATTGATTGCTGATGATATCCTCGATGTCAGCATTTGTGTCTCACATGTCTACAGATATTAGATGCTGATGATATCCTCGACGCCAACATATGCTATCTTATGTGTCAACAGATATTAGATGGTCCTCTTAGCGATGGTATGAAATAGCCCTCTCGGTAATGGCATAAAATGATCCTCTTGGCGATGATATGAAATAGCCCTCTTAGCAATGATATAAAATGGCCCTCTTGGCAATGGCATGAAATGTCTCTCTTGGCAATGGCATGAAATGAGATGGCCCTCTCGGCAATGATATAAAATGGCCCTCTCAGCAATAGCATGAAATAACCCTCTTGGCAATGATATGAAATGGTCCTCTCGGCAATGACATGAAATAGCCCTCTTGGCAATGATATGAAATGGTCCTCTTGGCAATGACATGAAGTGGCCCTCTTAGAAATGGCATAAAATGTGATGGCCCTCTTGACAATGAGATGATATGAGATGACCCTCTCAGCAATGGCATGAAATGGCCCTCTCGACAAATAAGATGAATGAAATGGTTCTTTTGGTGATTTGAAAATAGTTTCACCTGAATTTATTTATCTGCGTTAGTTTTTTACATGCACCTATAATCAAGGTAGACTGTTAGCAGACACAATGTCGCTCTCACTAGTGACCACAATTAAGCTTTATGGCAGTTTAATAATGAATATTGAGCATCATGATTTTAATGACTTATTCCGCTATTAATCATTTCTTGTTGAAGAAATAACTAAATAGCAAATCCATCGGATGCAAGTAAATAGGGCAAAGTCCTTGTTTGAGGATGACTCAAATACCGTTTGCTTCGCTCCAAGACGACTTTTGAGGATGACTTTCTGCTCTTCCTCCTATTAAGTGATCCTTTTGATTGTTATATTTATCGCATCGACTTCCTTGAATGCATCTGAACTCAAAGTAAATATTTAATAGACATAAAGTCGCTTATGCTAGCGACTCTTTTTATATAAATAATTCTAAATACAATATTCACAAAGTAGATAAGGTGCCTTTGTTTGTCCTTCATGGTCTCAAGAAATGATATAGACAATCCAAAAGGTCCTCAATAAGCGGGTATTAAATTCATCTTCGGGGCTACCCGAAAATACCATTCTTGAGCACTATATGCTTTTGTGTGGCTCGCAACTCGCTTGGGGTCTTCTGAAAAAGATTTTCATCCTTGTGTATTGATCCCTGCATCCATAGAAAATAGTTAGTTTTGAATGAAACTACTCCGTGGTAGCGTCCTTTGATCCCTGGTTTGCTCCTCGCCATCTTTTGGGTGCTTCACCGTGTTGGGACCTCCACTCTGACTCCCCATTCTAATAGATTCATAAACAATCGCTAAATAAAATATTTGTATGGATTTTCGAAAGTAGTCTTAATTTTAGAAAATAGTTTTGAAAACTCCTGGAAAAGTTTTCTTAGAAAATCTCTGCCAGTCATGTCATGTACAAGCCTGACGAACGTCTTTATCTTGGTTCTGACTATGTCTTACGTTTGACGGAGGATTGGTAAGGATTCAGTATCGTTGAGGCTTTCTATCAAAAGTTTTATCATAGCAGGAAATTTAGTCTACCTAGACTTTATTGCAGTTGGTGATTTCTAAAGCTTGACTTTGACCTCTGGTGCTGGGGGATTTGAAATATATTCCAATAAATCAGTGAAGATTTTGAGGACCTCCTAAAAATTTCTACCCCAATTTAAGGTTGTTTGAGATGATCTCAACTTGAAAGGATTCGAAGCCTTTTTTAGTCTTTGTCCTCTTTGTTGGATGATGATCTTCCTCTTGTGAATTTTTGAGATTCCTTCTCAAAAATTCTGCCCTAATTTCCATTTCCTGGGGTTATATGACCGAGCCGTTGGGGCGCCTACATATCCCGTTGAATCAGGAATCAGGTCAAACGTAGTTCTATACTACGCTAAGGATATATAAAAAAATCTAATGGGTTGACCGAAGCCGACATAGGCCGCCTACGTATCCCTTTCTTGGATCAAACGTAGTTCGTACATGAAATAAAGGGATTCTAGGAAATTACACAACATAAAACAGATACTATCATAAAAGCGATTACAAATAAGCCAAGGAAATAAAACTAAATCATCTTTCAAATATAGTACCTCTTTACCGCATCAGAATTAATTAGTTTGGTCCACTCTTGACCATTCATCTCAGGTAGGATTAGGGCTCTTCCAGGTTGGGCTTCTTTCGGTTTTCAAATTCCCCTATATCTTCACTAACTACTCCTCATCACCTTCTTTCTGTTCATTATCATTCTCTTCACTTTGTTCGTCTAACCCTTTTCATGACATGATTTTGGAAAGTTTTTAAATTATTGCTACCAAAATAAACCATGTTAGATGATAACAAGATAATAAAAGATAATGATATAATCATATTTGAAAATAAATTCTTAAATAAAGGGAATCCCTTTGAAAAATGAATAAAAACTATGGCTCATGACCCGTGCAAATGCAGGCCCATGCCTTTTTGACAGCTATAAAACACGAAACAAAAATTTGAGATATAAAAGGGTGGATCAGAGAGCCTCTTTCGGATCATCACCAATTTTTAAAACTACTAGTAATTGTTCTTTCATCTACCCTGATGGGCGACGAATTATGAGCGGAGTGAAAGTCCAATTTTGCAAAGCCTTTCTTGATGCAACCTTCCTCACCTCGTCACATTTTCAGAAATCCTATGGTATATCATTGTATCCCTCAAAAAATTTCTTATCCCATCAGCAAGATCATCTTTTAATATCTCACGCACAAGAAATGACTAGTATAGGAGTGGTGACAGTTTGGATAGGCTCATCTTTGAATTATCTCCAACCTCATCTTCTTTTCTTGGCTGGTACCCTATCCTGCGCTTAAATGCTTTTCCTGGGACCATAATGGGCTCAATAATTCCTTCCAAATTCTTACTTAAAACACTCAAGGCAGCCACGACTTTCTCTATCTTCTCCATTCCTGCTGTCTTTTTGGGATTTTCTAAATCCACCTTAGTAATAATCTTGCTAGATACCCATATGTCTATTATTTCAATCATACTAACCGTGGCTCCCCTATGATTAAGTAATGGATTACTGGTGCCATTTGGTGTCAGCGCTTGAAGAGTGATGATCTTCTGATCAATCAAGTCTTGAATCTTGTGTTTTAAATTAATGTAATCTTCAGTATTATGTTTGGGTGCTCCTGAAGGATAAGCATAGACCTGATCGGCCTAAAAGAATTGGGAATTGAGATTCGTAGGCTTTGGTGGAATAGGCTATAAATAACCAACTTTCATCAATCTTCTGAAGAGTTGGGTAGGACTTTCAGCCAATGGAGTGAATTTTCTAGGAGGCTTCATTTCCGGGTTTACACGTGGGGGGTTATACTGATTTTGATTAGCAAAAGAAGGTACTTGATGATAGTTTGGAGGTGCTTGGACATTTATTTTGTTGTTTAGAAGAGTAGATCAAACATGAGACTGATAATTTAGCTGCTAAACTTGGTACTGGGGTAAAATATTTAGAAGTGGAGCTTGGTATTAGGAATGGGCATAGAATACAGGCTAAAAACTTGATGATGGAGGTGAGGAAAAAATATTCCTTGGCTTGAATTTCTTCTTTAATTTATCCATAGGATTAGTAGAGACCACAGTCATATTGTCTCATTTTTTCTTTGAGAATACAGAAGATTCAGGTGATGTTGGGGTTTTGACAATCTTTCCTGTTTGAATGCCTTCCTCTAGCGATTCTCCAATTTTTACCAAATCTGCGAAAGTTTCCCTAACCACAGATACCATCCTAGTGTAAGATTCTCCCTCCTGAGCACGAGAAAACACAAACACCATACCTTCTTCAGACATAGGAGGTTGTACCTTGGAAGTTTCTTTTCTCCAACGGAAGGCATAATCACGGAAACACTCATCATTCTTCTTCTTGATCTAGTCTAATGAGTATCGATCAGGGACTATTTTAATTTTAAATACAAACCTATCAAGGAAACCTTTAGTCAATGCCCTCCAACTAGTCCATCTTTTCAGTTCTTGAGACGTGAACCAATCTAAGGCTTCGTCGCTTAAGCTCCAGCTGAACAGGCACATCAATAATGCGTCATTTTTCCTACCCTCGCCATTTGATCACAATACCTTATCAGATGGGTCATTGAATTTCTAGTACCATCGAACACTTCAAATTTAGGAACCTTGTATCCTTCTGGTAGATCTACTCAAGGGTGAACACATAGACCATCATTGTCCCCCGCCCCATGAGATTCCTTAATCCTTATAATCTCTTCATTCATAGCCAGCAACTTTATTTCATGATCGGTCCTCCACTCTTTTTCTTTCTCTTTGTAATGGTCTATCTCAGAATTAGGAAAAGAATTATAGATGTCAGGGGATATGATGACATGAGGAGGATTTGGAAGGGTAGCTTGATTTTGAGTATGAGAGAAGGTTGGTTGGTAATTAGGGAGTACATTTTGACAATTAGAAAAGATTTATGGAATTTGAGAGTAGTTTGGGGAATTTTGTAGATTTGGAAGCGAATTTTGTGGATTTGGAAGTGGGTTTTGTGGGTTTGAAAATGGGTTCTGGGGATTTGGGAATGAACTTTGTGGATTTGGAGATGGGTTTTGTGGGGTTAGGGATGGATTTTATGGATGGTAAGAATCTGGGTTATTTTCTCAATTGGCTTTTTGTATAAGTTGATGAGCGGAGACGGACGATATGTTATTTGGATGGTCCCCAAGAATAGGCGTACTGAGGGGAGGGATCTGGAGTGGAGTCTCGTGTCCTCTTGGAGCAAGGGCGTTGATAGTGATGGCCAAGTTAGCCAAATCTCGAGTATGATTCATCTCCTCCTGAAACATTTTCAATTTTTTTGCGAGTTCAGCAATCATCTCGCTTTGTTCCGATATTACATTATCCCTGATGGTCAATGCATTTTCTCCATCGCTTTTAGTCATATTTGAATGATGGTCAGAGGATGGGATTTCATGAACTTTTGACTGGGTGAAGTAAGGATGTTTTGCCAGTTTGTTTTAACACGGAGTAGTTTTTAATTATCTGTAAAGTAAAATAACTCAAAGGCAGATGTGTTAGTTTCCATATGTGACAAGCAATGCAAGATACTTGACAAGATGTAAACACGTAAACTTGTTTGTGTCATATCCAAATTAATCCACGGGATCATAGTGGATAAATTTGCCTTTGATTCAAACAAACACACATAAACACATAAGACAGTTATATCATATAAAAACATTATAATAACACGTATCCTAACTGGGGTGACCCTTTTGAGCCAAGGGTTTAGGCCTAACGAATTTTGAAGAAAATATACTCCTTTTTAAAGCTAATCCATTATCCCCAAAAACCTTCACAGGTATACATAAACGACATAAATTCCTACAAAAGTTACACAAAAGGGATACATTCTTTAGGGAAAGGGAAAAAAGATAACATGAGAACAAGAACAATGTCCCACGCAGGGGATAGGAAATACTAGTTCTTGAACGCCCTTCTATCGACTTTCGCCCTCTTAGATTTGTCCACTTCTTATCATTGGCGACATTCATTGATGATCAAGCGATTTTCGTATAGCTGTGCCCTAGATGCAATCGTCCAAATCGATCAATTTCTTGCTTGGCTTGCTTCGATTCCTCTCTCAATTGGTGTATGATTGAGGCATCCTTACACGAAAATAAGCAAAGAAAGTTTTATCCCGACCCCAAAGGATAATGGATTGGACTAAACAAACATATATTATTCTTTAACACATAGATATGATTCATCTGTTATTGACTCGGGGTTAATAGATACGGGGCAAATTTTCTAATGGTCTCAATACCCCCTCTGGTATTGGGTCGTCCTAGGCTCATGCCTAAATTAGGGGTTTGGTTTCGCTCTATCCTAGGTGTCTAGAGTGGGTTTGAACCAGGTTCCCAAGTGGATGACTTGGGTTTGAAAATACGAATGACCATCAGAAAACTCACGTTCTAATAAACCATCATATTTCCAACACCTTATTTGGAATTGAACAATAGGGATCAGGACATCCATGAAGTCCCAGAATAATTTAATAAATCAATGCAGGATCATGCTATGAGATTCAATAATTAAATACCATGAAATCAAAACATATAAACACGTAAGCAAGTTAGATAGTTAGTCAAAAGATGAAATCAAACATTTGGTTAGAACCTAGTTAAAGCCCCCAGCAGAGTCGCCATTTCTGTTTTGCGAAAATATTGACTTAAGAGTCTCCACTTAATTTTGAAAAGAAATTTAAAAACCTTTATAAAATACTTTAAATGATCCAAAATAGAAAAATCATTTAAATTTGAAGATTCTGAGTAAGCGGTTTCAATTAACGATTTAGAAAGTTTTAAGTCACCTAAAATGTTCGCTAACTTGCAGTTATCCGAACTGTTTGAAAATATCTTTTGACTAACTTCAATAAGATTGACTGTTGAAAATTGATTGATTTTAGAAAACTATTTGGGTAAAACAAATTTGGACGACTTAGTAGGGATTTTAACTAAGTTGAAACAAATGAAAGACAAATAAGCACATAAAAGGGGAAGGGGAGAAAATAAAAGACTTAAGCCATTGGGCCCAAATCAATGAAACCTGTCCTAATCTAATTGGGCTTTCGACCCATTTTCACCTTCCTAATTCTATGTTTTCGAGCCTTTTTGGCCCAAAATTTGCTTCACCCGTATTAAATTTAGAACTTTGACTTTGAGGCCCAAATGAATGAATAAATAAAATAAATAAATAAATAAATAAAGGTGACAATAAATGAATGAATAAATAAATAATAAATAAAAAACGAGACTTTCAAGTCTCTTGGCCGCTTCAAAGATGGATTTTAACCCATTTCTTCTTCTGACTTTTCATATCCACATGCCATGAGATTGTCTTTTAATCTTTGAGAATGACTCGGGAGCAATGGGCCTCAGTGGCCCATATTGATAATGCAAACATTGGAAAAAGTCCATTTAGGACTCAAAGACGTTCACATGCAAGAAAAAAAATAAAGAAATTAATATAGGCTCCAAATGTTAACATCTAAAACAAAAAATGACATGAAAAGAGAATATTTTTGGATACACAGGAATCATATTAACCTTCTAATTCATTTCATAGCAGAAAGTATCACATTTAGAATTACCCACCAAGGAAACAAATATTTAAAACATCCTTTATCAACGGAATCAATAAAAAATACAACTTATCACCAACATTCAAACCGACTAATTTGCTATTTCATTAAGCAAGTTAGAATAGCCTTACAAAACCATTAAGAGCTTTAGTCTATAACCTCACCCTTATCTTCCCTTCGACCGACTCAAAATGAATTTTCGAGAATCAAAGGAAAGATCTTTGAGGGCCCGTGAGACTATCGATCTCATTATGGACATTCACCCACTATTTCCACTGACTTTTAAAGGTCAAGAGGATTTAAGGAGCAGCCCACATCAGATCAATATAGTCAATTAAACCGGCATTAATAACTCCACACTAAGAGTAAAGTTTAGAGAAATCAAGGGACACAATTCACGAGAGAATGCCACGCTAGAACATTGAGACTAGACAAGAATATTCAGCAAGAATGTGGTAAATCAATCCATGACGAAATGAAACACAAAATTCTATTATTTGTGGCATCCAACAAACTACGCTACAGTTGCAGATTAGAAAGTAGATAACAAAATTAGAAAACATCAAAGTTGACAACTTTAAGGTAGAAAAAAACCAAGGACACATTTTTTACACCTTATAAGATCAATCACAGAATGCATTTATAGGAAAATGTCAGCTAGAGTTGCACACGATCGAGATACAAACATATTATATCAAATTTAGTTGTCCTAGAGTTGTCAACTATATGCAGCTATACTAAGGATGTATTGTTCTTAAGTAAAGTTATATGCTGCGCAACTTAAAGATAATATATCTAAGACACAAACTAATACATCATTACATAAGCTCCTACCAAAAGATAGGTAACGAGATGCAACATAATATATACCCATCACGCTATTTAAAACTATTAGGAATGCCCGCAAAAATATTACTATAGATTTGACATTATCCTCAACCATGAGACAATATTTGATGTAAATTGATCGACAATTGCGATGCGAACACCGATTCAGCAAAATAGCATAACAATAATTACAAACACATCCTAAGGCCATCATAGCCAACTACAGCGAACAAATCCCAACCTCATTCATGATTATTACTAAACAGTTAACTAATTCTACGAAGAAAGGGGATGAAGAAGGAAATGATGGAATTAAAAGGGACAAGGGTAAATTTACCTCTTTCAGGGCAACAAAATAGAACCTCAAGCTAACATTGGACTCCACCATCACCGGGAAAGTTTACCGTGACTCCGAGAACTTCAAACAATCGATAATTTTTTTACGAAAGAAAATTTTTTACTTGAAAATAAAACTTTTTCTCCAAGGTTTCTTTCACCCAACCTTCAAGACTTTTTTTAGCTCAATATTGAGCTTTATATGTGTGTGTGTGGGGGGGGGGGGGGTCAATTTTAGTCTTCAAATGATGCGGGATCAATTTGAACGACGGGTAATTTTGAGATTTTTAAAGTAGGATATTCAAATTAAGGTTTAAGATAAGAATTTATAGCTCAAAATTTGTACTGAAATTTGGATTTTCTTGAAGAATTTCAAATTGGTAATATCGAGAAAACAAAATTTCTTCTCAACCAATTGCAATTGGGCACATACGTATCTTCATGGTATGATTCCAACGGTTTCGAGTTGGATTTTCATGTGGAATATTTGTTTGCCTCATCTAGCTTCCACCTAATCTATTTTTAGAAGCTTCTTCGACTTTCTCAGGGAAAAGAGATAGACGAAAAGGGTAAAGGCGTCAGGCAAAATTGAGTTGCGGGTCGGTTGGGTCGGTTTGTATGGTTCGACGGTGGCTGGTGGATTCAGGTCGGTTATTGGTTGAATAGCATGATATTGTTTTTGCTGTGTTGAAAGCTGATCTTGTTGGTTGATAGTGAAGGGGAAAATATAATGGGATTGGGCCGTGTCGGTTAGTTTTGGGCCCGTGTTATTTGCTGTTGTATTGGGCTGATGGACGGGTCGAGGGATTAGAGATGGGTTGATATTTAAATGGGATGATGAAGTTGGGAATAAATAGAAAATTGATTAAAAACGGTATTTGGGCCTAAATTGGGTAGATTAGGAAGGAATTTTAGGAATTGGGCTAGAATTGGAATATTTGGGTTTTAATTGTGGAGTTGGGTAACTTTTGGGGTTATTTAATAAATAACCCCAAATAGATTAGGGATTAGTCAATTTCATTTAATTTTTGATCAAATTAAATATAAATTGGCCAATTGCATTGCAATTGTGGTCAATTTAATTTCAGTTATGGCCAAAATTAAATTGAAATCCTATTCGAATCAATACCTCATTTAATCCCAAGCTTTTCGATTTAATAAAATCAAACATGTATTTATCCAAATAAATTATTTTTTAGAATAAATTATATTTAAATCAAGATTTTAATCATTATATTTATTTTCAAGAAAATCCTTGATTAAAATTCGATATTCCATAGAATAGATATTTAAGTAATCAAATTATATAATCTCATTTAATTAAACACGATAATATATAATCGCTACTTAAAATGACACAATCACATACAAATATTTTGAAACATTTTTATTCGGGTGAAATAAATATTGTAATTTTATTTAAAATCGAAGAAACTCAAAATTGAACTTGGTGTTGGAGGGCAAAAATTAAGTGTCAACATGTATTGTGAGCTTGGGGTGGCCAAATCACAAATGGCTTGTCCTGTTGGAAAGCCGACTCGTAAGGCTACGCTCTACGCAAAATCACGCTCATATTCTCAGCAGATCTGCCCAGGTATCCTTCTGAAATCATACTTTCAGTTTTGTTTCATCACTTTTTATTTGTTTTGTGCAGCCTCACAAAAATTCTCATAGCTTGACTTAGGAACATCTAATTAGGAGTCATTTTTATGTCAAAAACTAGAATCGTAGAGCTACGTCTATCACGAAAATCACAATCATATTACATCCGAATCATCTCATAATTTTTCCCAAAACTGGTCTTCTAATCTTGGTTTGCTAGTTTTATCGGCTTTGCACAGCGTCACGATAAATTCCATTTCTCAACGTAGGAGTATCGAAATCAGGTACCATTTTTTGTATTGGAAAGTACATTTGCATAGCTACATCTCATGTAGAAATCATAATAGTACTACACCTGAATAATTCCAGTTATTACTTCAAAACCAGTCTTCTAATTTTGGTTTGCCAGTTTCATCAGCATTGCACAGTGTCTTGACAAATTTTGTATCTTGACGTACAAGTATCGAAATCAGGAGCGGTTTTTTGCATTGTAAAGTGGACTTGAAGATATACATCACACATAAAAACCACCATCATAAAACTTTTATATTTTCTCAGGTTCTTTTTCGAAGTTGCAGCCCAAATCTTATGATACTTTATTTCTCATTAGATTTGGATACTTCATGAATTTCATCTTCTACATTAACTTTTGGGACGCATTACTTCTGTAATATGTTGAAGGTCGGACTCGAGAAATATTCAAAGTACTACAAGTTTTTCCCTTGTCGAGAAGACTTCATTGCTTCGGAGATAATGAAGAATCCATTTGATTTCAAGATGGCATCTATAAATGACTCTGACTATGTATTCAAGCTTCATACTTTTTTTCCTTTTGATCTTATGTTTATTTTTTATTTTTTTTTATTTTTTTTTTAGAGTCGTTCACAGTTTAGACTCATGTGGGCCAGGAGTGATTTTGACTTGCAGTTTAAGCTCATGTGTCAAGGAAAATTATGACTTGCAGTTTAGGATAGTTCATCTAGGAGAATTTTGAGTTGCATTTTAGGCTCGTGCATCGAGGAGCATTTTGACTTGCAGTTTATGCTCGTACATCGAGGAGTATTTTGACTTGCAGTTTAAACTCGTACATCGAGGAGCATCTTGACTTGCAATTTAGGCTCGTGCATCGGGGAGCATTTTGACTCTTAGTTTAAGCTCGTGCATCGAGGAGCATTTTGACTTATAGTTTAAGTTCGTGCAGCAGGGATCATTCTGGGGAAGAATTTTTGTAATGTAACTTTCCTCCTAACCCTTTGTAATGAAGTATTGTTGCACTTTAATTTGGTATTTATTGCCCCCATTGGTTGAAGCATATTTCCACTTGATCTTGTGTCGACTTCTGAAAGTTAGAGTTTAGAAGTCCTTTGAAATTTTTTTTGTTTTATGAGCGATCAATGTCCAAGTGCCACCCTTCTTTCTATTAGAGAAGTCATTTGACATGGACTTTCTTGTTGTTTTCTTTAGGGTGGGAACCTCAATTGGGTCAAAGCTTCCAAATTATAGCATAATGATTCCCTCACCTTTTGATGATACAACAAAGCAGATGGGTTGTAGAACTTTTGAAATTGAACTTTTTTATGGTCTAGTTCAGAGCTAACATGATTTTCATTAACTATATCACCATTATGAATGATGATCTTACCTTTTCGCCTTAACATCATGATCTTTTCCTTTAGGATGAAGCATTTTATGTTGTGATGACAAATAATGCGGTGAAATTTACAGTATATAGGATCATCGACTTTTTTTTATTCTTCAGGTTGCTTTGACTTAGGGAGTTCAATGACTTCTTTGGCTAGAAACTCGTCAAGAATCCCAGGAACACCAGAGTCAAGAATAGGATATACCCTTGCTTGTAACCTTTTCAAGGTTGGTTGATTTTTCACTTCTCGCATTTGTTGCTTTGGCACTTTCTCTTTTAGCTTTTGTCTTATGAGGGTTTTTGTAAAACTTACAGTTATCGTCATAGATTCCACTATTTAGTCTTCTGCTGAGTCTTTAAATTTCATGACTTCTTTCCTAGGATCAAAAATAGGTGACACCATTCTATGATTTGTAATACTTAGCTCCATTTCATGAAAGCACGTAGCTAATTCTTCAAAAGTTTGAGGCTTAATTCCTTGAAGGATATACACAAGGCCCTAATGTATCCCTTGAATGTAGACTTCAATCATGAAAGTTTCAGAAAGTTGATCCGTGCAATCAAAGCTCAATCTTCGCTAGCAATTTATGTAGTCCAATACAGGATCATCTTTACTTTGTCTTGTATTTGTCAACTCCATCATGTTGATCATACGACAGGTGTTATAGAAAAGATTTAGGAATTGACTTTCTAGTTGCTCCCAACAATCAATTGATTCAGACTCCAAGTCTGTATACCAATCAAAGGCATTTCCTTTTAAAGAATGAATGAACTTCTTGACCAGAAGATTACCATGTATGCTAGCACTGCTACAAATTTCAACGAAATGAGCGATATATTGCCTTGGATTTCCCTTTTCGTCAAATTATTGAAACTTTGGCGGTTGATATCCAATTGGCATCAGTAATCCCTCGATTCACTTAGAATACGAATTTGAGTATCCTACAAAACTTTATGGCAGACCGCCATATTCTGCCTTAATGATGTTTGCAATCATATCTTGCAGTTGTTGAACTATTAGAGTGGCCACTGAAGCAGATAGATTAGCGCATTGATTGTTACTTGACTTGATGAGAGATTCACCATCATATTTTTCTTGCGGTGTTAGATTATAATTTGAATCTCCAGGATTGTAGAGATCTAACTTGCTTATAAGTCGAGTGATTTGATGATCTTTTTCACCAATAGACTTCTTTAAGGCTTCAATGGTTTTCTCCATCATTGCAAACTTTCCATCCATGTCAACTTTATTAACTATGAAGGTGCTTACTTTCATTGAAGTTGAAGAATTCATTAAGTCCTCAGATTCTCCAAAGTTGCAGACAATTCATCTGATAACATAGATGCAAAGTTGCCCCCAGAGATTGTAGTTACAACCAAAATTTGAGATTTTTTCTTTTTCGTCATCTTCAAAAAGGTGAAGTATAGAGATCCATTCAAAGCACAAGTGTTGAGTTTGCATCGATTGATGGGGCCAACAAGCTTGATCTCAGTAGATGTGGCAATAGTAGACTTCTTGCATGAAACGACATTAATTTTTTGGAAGTCCATTGTAGTAGTTGTATTTATGATTTTTCAATTTGTAAAAGGAAGATATGAAGAGAAGAACTGGTCCCACTAGGCGTGCCAAAATCTGTTCGCAACAAATTTTCGTCTGGCTGAAAATTAACTACAACCAAAAATAAAATAAACAAAAAGAGTAGTTTTATGTAAATGAATCTTGTGAGTACAATTCTGTAACTCTCTTGATTCTTCTCTCCTAAACTTATAATCGATTTGAGGGCCTTCAGTAACGTGTTTCTCAAATTGTTAGATGATTTGAACTCCTAGAGATGTATTTCAATTGTCGAAAATATCGAAAAGTGTTTTATCACTTTGGAATAATGTCCAGAAAAACACTGTTGATTGCTCCTTGAAAGAACTTGATAGTCAATGTCGAGGTAGCCACTGTTTGTCCAAGTCCTTTTTCGAATCTCCCCCTTTAGAATGTTATGTTACCCCCCTATTTATAGCTGTAGGGAGTCGGTCTGGTTGCTTATGATTGATCTATAATGTCACTTTGACACTTGGCGACTTTTGACTGGTTTTTGAATTTGAATGAGATTTCCACATCATCGTATATGTGGCATCGTCTCGTTGGCCTTGGATTTGACTGGGATGCCACATCACTTGACATATGGCATGATTTTGGGCTTCAAGGTGAGATGGACCTTGATGAGGAATTAATAAAATGAGCTTATTATTTTTTAAAGCCCAAAATAATTTTATACCCAATAAAATATAGATTAAATTCAAATTTTATATGAACTTGATCCAATAAATTTGACGTGTCTACGGAGATATTATTTTTTCTATAAAGTATAGTATCTCTAATATACTTAAATGATTGAGATAAGAAAATACGTAATAAGACAGATTGATCTTCATCTTTAACTTCAGCGTTTGTATTATTCAAATCCATAAGAATAGAATTAAATGCATCAAGATGTGAAAGTATAGATATATCATCAATCATACAGATGTGTAAAGCTTTTCTATAGGTAAAGCATATTTTTCATTGTTCTTTTCATATACATGATTTTTTATTTTTTTTCATATGCCTTTGGTAGTGTTTTCTGCAGATACTTATGTAAAATCTCATTGAAGAGATTTAAAATGATACTTGATTTTATATTTTTGTCTATGATGAAAAACTCTTGGTTCGTCATATTTTTGGTTTCTTGTCTTTTCCTTCCAGCATCATATCTAACCCATCTTAAATTAGGATAGCATCCATCTTTAGTTTTTACATTTCAAAGTTTGCACTTTGGTCAAATTTCTCAACATAAGTCTTTGTTACCATCATTTTGGCTAATGAAATAACTCAATTAGGTCCGACTCTGATATCAATTTGCTAGGATCGAGGACTCGATTATTGCGGAATTTAGCCAAACACAATTATAATGATACTAACAATGACAATAACAAAATAATAATAACAATAATTAAAAAATAAAGAAGCACAAATTTAATGTGGTTCGATCAGCATAATCTACGTCTACAAGCAGAGAGGAGCAATTTCACTATACCAACAAGAGTACAACAGAGAATATAAAATTAGAGTAAATGCTCTATTCAATTAAAAAATATCCAAAAAGTAAACTCTCAAGATCATTTAAAAAAAAAGGATCCACACAAGTATTTTTCAACACTCACTCTCTTACAAAATATACTCTCAAAGAAAGACAAAGTAGTGAAAAATATTTTCAAGTGCTTAAAAGTGTATATAAAGTGAAAGAACTCTCCTCTATTTATAGGAGGAGATTCTTGGGCTCCAAGTGAGATAAAAAGAAGAGAGAAATCCCAAAATAATCTCATCCACACGAGTAAACTTTGGCTCCACGAAAAAGTCTCTTGGTATAAATTTTCAATAAAATATTGGTCAAAACTATAGCCACATTACAAGATGATTTGTTCTTTTCTTTCACGTTTATGTAAATCTAAACTTCTCATTCTAGGATTATGGTTCTTTCATGATTGTAGTTATTTGAATATTGATTTTTAATTAATTAATTTAAACGTATTGATTTGTTTATTTTATTCTAAAATTATTTATTTATTTGACCGACTATTGAATACTATATGTGTATCTTGAATTGAATTCGAAAGTAAAAATTCAAGATTGTATTAGAATTAAATAGGACAATAACTTAATTTAGGTGTCGAGAAGTCAATTTACACTTAGAATAGACATATATCTAAATTATCTTACTTGACTTATTACATGATTTGTAAAGTTGTTCTTATTAAGGTTCATGACCATAGACATGCAAGTGTGAAAGTAACTTGAATGGGCAAGTAAGAGCTCGAGAAATCCTTATGAGTGATATTAACCCTATTAATCAATAACCTAGATAAATGAAGAAAGTCTAATCAATTGAAAGCACAAATAAAAGATTGGATCCGGGTCATCCAGTCGACTTCAAAGCCATGTGCGACTAGATATAATGTGCCCTCTGATGATATTTTTTGTTCATATCAATCTCTCTCTCTATATATATACATATATATATATATATATATATATATATATACATAAAAAATAACTAAAAGGAAGACAAGAAGCCACGTGACAAGCTATTGAGAAGCCACGCGACAATTTTAGGACAAAGGTTAATATTATTATAGTAAAATTTTAGAATTAAAGGATATTAAATATTTGAATTTGAAAATATATTATCCTTTCTCTAAAAAAAATTCATTAGCTTAAAAATAAAAAAGTATGGTTAAAGAGTCCTAAATAAATTCCTGATATTTCTAAAATTTATTCCTTTTATATACTATAAAATATATTTCAGCAATTTTAGGACAAAGTTTAATATTATTGTAATAAAATTTTGGAATTAATGGATATTAAATATTTGAATTTAAAAATATATTATCCTTTTAAAAAAAATCATTAGGTTAAAGAGTCCTAAATAACTTCTTACTATTTCTAAAATTTATTCCTTTTATATACAATAAAATATATTTAAATATATTTAATTGAATAATAATAATTAAAAAAAATAGTAGTACGTAGTAAAATTGCAAACCAAAAAAAGTTAGCAGTAATAATATTAGTGTGATGATGATGATGATGGTGATGCTGATGCTCATGGTGATGGTGATGGTTATGGTGATGGTGATGGTGATGGTGATGGTGATGGTGATGGTGAAGTGATAGTGATGGTGGTGATGGTGATGGTGGTGGTGATGGGGATGGTGATGACAGTGGTGGTGGCGGTGGTGATGGTGATGGTGATGACGACAGTGACAGTGATGGTGACGGT
>NC_061122.1:90672130-90672736 GCF_002878395.1 Capsicum annuum
CAAAAATTAGAAAATATAAAAAATACTAAAGATACAATAGAACTGGTCGTATTTTCAATAAATAAAAAGGAAATAACTATATTTTCAATAAGTAAGATAGAAATAATTAAGAAAAATTAGAACAATTATATAGTGAAGATCCATTAAAAGGATGGGAAAAACATAAAACCACTATAAAAATTGAATTAATAGATAAAAATAGCATAATAACCCAGAAACCATTAACATATAATTTTGATGATTTAAATGAATTTAAAATGCATATAGAAGAATTATTAGAAAAACAATATATACAAAAAAGTAATAGTAAACATAATAGCCCAACATTTATAGTAAATAAACATAGTGAAGAAAAGAGAGGAAAAGTAGGATGGTTATTGATTATAGAAATTTAAATGCAAAAACAATGACTTATAATTACCCAATACCAAACAAGATATTAAAAATAAGGCAAATACAAGGATATAATTATTTTAGTAAATTTGCTTGTAAATCAGGATTTTACCATTTAAAGTTAGAAGAAAAATCTATGGAATTAACCGCATTTACGGTACCACAAGGATTTTATGAATGGAATGTACTACCATTGGATATAAAAATGCACCA